>NC_057733.1:9705734-9749766 GCF_004010195.1 Chiloscyllium plagiosum
CCTTGAAAGTGGAGTCGCAGTTAGATAGGATAGTGAAGAAGGTGTTTGGTATGCTTTCCTTTATTGGTCAGAGTATCGAGTACAGGAGTTGGGAGGTCATGTTGCGACTGTACAGGACATTGGTTAGGCCTCTGTTGGAATATTGTATGCAATTCTGGTTTCCTTCCTATCGGAAAGGTGTTGTGAAACTTGAAAGGGTTCAGAAAAGATTTACAAGGATGTTGTCAGGGTTGGAGGATCTGAGCTACAGGGAGAGGCTGAACAGGCTGGGGCTGTTTTCCCTGGAGTGTTGGAGGCTGAGGTATAGAGGTTTACAAAATTATGAGGGGCATGGATAGGATAAATAGACAAAGTCTTTTCCCTGGGGTCGGGGAGTCCAGAACTAGAGTCCAGAACTAGAGGTTTAGGATGAGGGGGAAAGATATAAAAGAGACCTAAGGGGCAACTTTTTCACGCAGAGGGTGGTACGTGTATGGAACGAGCTGCCAGAGGATGTGGTGGAGGCTGGTACAATTGCATCATTTAAGAGGCGTTTGGATGGGTATATGAATAGGAAGGGGTTTGGAGGGATATGGGCTGGGTGCTGGCAGGTGGGACTAGGTTGGGTTGGGATATCTGGTCAGCATGGACGGGTTGGACTGAAGGGTCTGTTTCTGTGCTGTACATCTCTATGACTCTATGACTCTACTTTTTAAGTTAGCCATTAGCTGCTTATACTATGTATTCCCCGACACATGTCGTTTATACGGACCATGACAACTGGGCCCTCCCTTTCTCACTCTATGTTCCTCTCCAGTCCAGAGGCAATCTCCATAATCCTGGAACTGAGCAAGTACTACAGCTTTGGGACTAATTCTTTAGGCTGCATTCTCCTAATTATATGTCTACTACACCACAGCCATTCCTTTTCAGTCTTCCCACTTGAGTGGCTGCCCACATCATGGTGTGATCATTATCTGACCTATGGTTTCTACTCTCCTCCACACAAGAATTTCGAACTCTGTGGGACAGTTACACCAACTGAGGCTCCTTTATTGCTCCTTTCTTAGTCCCCACACTGGCTTCACTCTTAGTCACATCTGCCTGTCTCTGACCACAGAGCAAATTTGAAGTAGCTAGCTGAAGGAATTTGGTTGCCTCCAGGAATAAAATGTCCAGCTACTGTTAGCCCTCCCTGATGCAGTGCAATATCCGAACCTCAGACTGCAGCTCAACATGAAGTTGAATATCCTCAAACTACACTCACGTTTTTCCCTGGAGTGTTGGAGGCTGAGGGGTGACCTTGTAGAAGTTTATAAAATCGTGAAAGGCATGGATGGAGTGAAAAGCCAAGATTTCTTTCCTATGATAGAGGAGTCCAAAATTAGGTTTAGGGTAAAAGGGGAAAGATTTAAAAAAGGACCTGAGGAGTACCTTTTTCACACAGAGGGTGATGTGAGTATGGAACGAGCTGCCAGACGAGGTGGTGGAGGCAGGTACAATTACAACATTTAAAAGGCATCTGGGTGGGTATATGAATAGGAAGGGTTTAGCGGAATATGGGCCAAATGCTGGCAAATGGGACTCGGTCAGATTGGGAAGTCTGTACTGTGTGGACGGGTTGGACCGAAGGTGTGTTTCCATGATGTATGACTCTATGCCTCTATTATAGTAGACATGGTTGCTGTGAGGAACTCTGCATTCGATTAGCTTCACGTGTGTGATGGCTGAAATGGGCACCATCTATTGAAAGCACCTCCTTTCCCCTATGCCCCAACTTCCTGATTTAACACTCATTGTGCTCAGGCCTTGGTGTCTCCATTCCACTGTCTAGGTTGGTCTGGGAGGATGGAGGCCATATCTCCAAACAGATCAAGAGGCTGTTGAGGACCATCCTTGGAGAGTATGGGGGATGGTTATCAAGGGTATGAAAGTGGTCATAAAGTAATAAAGTGGTCAAAATTTCTGTATCGAATATTTTCCAGGCAGCAGTGTCTGCACTAATTAATGTGATATAAAAACGTACTATCAGCTTGGCATCTCTCCCGAAGGGCAAAGTGCAAAAAGGCAAGGCAAGACAAGGCAGGGAGTCTGTGAGCATTCGGGTAAGCTCAGAGAGAGTGAGCAGTAAGAGAGCAAGAGAGCAGACGACAGATACAGCCTGGTCCAATCATGAGCAGATTTTGTGTCCCTGAGCACAGTGTCCTTGTTGCATCATTACAATGAGAGTTGTTGGTGGACCTTGAGGTACAGTGTTAAAGTGCAGAAGCCTCCTGTTTGTAGATCAGAGATATGCCATCTTGGTTCTTTGAGGCTGATACATGTCGGATGCATGTGGCCAGTGCCCATGGATCATGCCCTGAAATGTTGGTTTTTGTGTCCAACATGGAGGTTCCATTGCCAGCAGAGATCTGAAGTGGCTAGGCACCTGCTCTGGTTTCCATATTGAGAATATTTGGCATTTAGCTTCCTCCAGGCAGTCAGTAGGACAGGAAGCGGCATATTAATGAGATGAGATGTGCAGTTAATAAGGTCATTAACAAGCAGTAATCTCCATGTTATTTTCTAATTCATTCATGCGATGAGGGCATCACTTGCTAGGCCAGCATTTATTTCCCAGAGGGCAGTTAAGAGTCAACCGCATTGCTGTGGGTCTGGAGTAACATGTAGGCCAGACCAAGTAAGGATGGCAGTTTTCTTCCCTAAAGGACATTAGTGAACTAGATGGGTTTTTCCCAACAATTGACAATAGTTTCAGGGTTATCATTAGACTCTTAATTCCAGATTTTTGTTGAATTCAAATTCCATCATTAACCATAGCAGGATTTGAACTCAGATCCCCTGAACAATAGCTAGATCTCTGGATTAATAGTCCAAACAATAATTCCACTAGGCCATCACCTGTCCTTAATAGACAACTTACCCCTGCCTAGTTAGAACCTTGCCTAGATGCCTGGAACTTAGTAACAGATGCAGTGAGCCATTCCCCACAATAAGATAGACCTGGCTGGACTTCTCCAGTGATTCTGACACATTTCTCCCCACAGCCCACATAGTTCAGGCCCCTGCAAGATTCTGCCCAATGTGTTGAAAATTGTATTACTCACTGACAGGATGTGGACATCGCTGGTTAGGTCACCATTTATTGCCCATCCTGAATTGCCCCGGAGAAGCCAATGGTGAGCGGCCTTCTTAAACTGCTGTCATCCTGGATTTTAGGAACATCTGCAGTTCTGCTGGCAGGGAGGGAATTTCAGGATTTTAGTTTTGCAACAGCGAAGGAACAGTGATATGGTATCAAGTCAGGATGGTGTGTAGTTTACAGATATACAGACCATACAGACAGAGAGCTGCCATGCATCTACTGCCTTTGTCCTTCTAAGTCATGGAGATATAGAAGGTGCTATCAAAGGCTTGGTCCTTTCCTGCAGTGTATCACGCTGTGTGTCAGTGGTGAGGGAAATGAATGTTAAAGATAGTGGATGGGGTACCAGTCAAGAGGGCTACTTTGTCCTGGATGGTTAGATTAGATTAGATTACTTACAGTGTGGAAACAGGCCTTTCGGCCCAACAAGTCCACACCGCCCCGCCGAAGCGCAACCCACCCATACCCCTACATTACCCCTTACCTAACACTACGGGCAATTTAGCATGGCCAATTCACTTGACCTGCACATCTCTGGACTGTGGGAGGAAACCGGAGCACCCGGAGGAAACCCACGCAGACACGGGGAGAATGTGCAAGCTCCACACAGTCAGTCGCCTGAGGCGGGAATTGAACCCAGGTCTCTGGCGCTGTGAGGCAGCAGTGCTAACCACTGTGCCACCGTGCCGCCCGTGATGAGCTTCTTGAGTATTGCTTGAACTGCATTCATCCAGGTAAGTGGGGAGTATTCCATCATATTCCTAACTTGTGCCTTGTCGATGCTGGACAGGTTTGGGAAGGTAGAAGGTGAGTGACTCACTGCAGAGTTTCCAGTCTCTGGCCCACTCTTGTAGCTACAGTATTTATATGGCTGATCCTGTTCAGTTTCTGGTCAATGGTCACCCTCCAGGATGCTACACAGAAACCACCTATAGAGTGCTCCAGTCATTGAGAAATTAACCTGTACTCACATTCGTTACCCTCACCCATCCTACCAAACAAAACCAGAAACCTGGCACTGAGACAGCGTAATGGTAGTTGACTGGTCTTGCAGTAACAAGCTCAGCTGTGAAGGAGCATTAACATATCGCTGGCTGTTGTTTTCAAAGACACTCTCAAATTAAGCATTACCAATGAGGAATTTGTACAGTTTGGCTCGTTCTTGTGTTTATGTTGTTTTAGCACCTCCACAAGAATTGTTTCCACCTGTAACAGGGCTCAAGCTATTGTAACATATATCATGAGAACTAATTATGTGATTTTCAGATTTTGGCACTGAGAGCAGTGCACAGAACACGAATGTAGAAAAAAAATGTTCTCAAACAGGCCAAACATAAACCACACAGGAGACTGAGACAAGTATGTAGAATAAAATAAATAACTTGCATTTATGTAGCGCTTCATGACATCAGGACATCCCAATGCACTTTACATTCAACATAATACATAGCTGTATTGTGGGCGGCACGGTGGCCCAGTGGTCAGCACTGCTGCCTCACAGCGCCAGAGACCAGGGTTCAATTCCCGACTCAGGCGACTGACTGTGTGGAGTTTGCATATTCTCCCGGTGCCTGCGTGGGTTTCCTCCGGGTGCTCTGGTTTCCTCCCAAAGTCCAAAGATGTGCAGGTCAGGTGAATTGGCCATACTAAATTGCTCGTAGTGTTCGGTAAGGGTAGGTGAATGTAGGGGTCTGGGTGGGTTGCGCTTCGGCGGGTCGGTGTGGACTTGTTGGGCTGAAGGGCCTGTTTCCACACTGAAATGTAATCTAATCTAATCTGTAGAGATGCATGGCTACCAATGATTGCACAGTAAAGGCACAGCAGCAGAGTAACAGCAAAGCTCAATGCTTAGTCCGAATAATGTCTGAGGGCTCCCGACATTCATAATTCTAGCTAAGGACCACAATACAGACACAACCAAATGACCAACTATAACTCCTGACTGCACAATGTGTACTACTGAAAATTAAGCCTGTAATTGTATTAGAGTTCAGGTTAGAGTTACAAAGGTTGCTGATTTATGCAAAGGGAGTTGGAAAACTGGAATCCACTAACAACAATTCCCCTTCTCCCATCCCCCCCACCCTCCCACAAAAGGTTTGGATAACTGAGGACAGCTGGAACTTGCATGACTGAAATAGGTCCCTTTTGATCAGGGAAGGGTAACCAGGCGTATGGAGCAAGGGCAGACATCTAAAGTAGAGAAACAGCTTAACCACAATCTAACAACACGATAGGACAGGCTCCGCAGGCTGAAAGCCAACACAGGAGGAAAATAAGCCAGGACTTCAATTACTTAGCAATTGCTGCTGAGAAGTGAAAGTATGGCCTGAGGACAAAGAGTGGATTCTTGTGTTCCACCAACTCCACCAGTGGATCCCCCATTAATATTCCTCACCCAAAGTGACAATGCGGCAGAGGAAGCTCAGTGGAGTTTCTGTTTGCTCCATAACAGAAGAGATTGCAAGTTGGCAAATGATGTTGTCAGCTACATTTTAAAAAAAAATCTCAAAGTGATTTGATAGCGGTGTTCAAAATTAGGAAGGATGAGACCGTGCAGATAGAAACAGATTACACTCTATGGATAAAGGCTCCAGCACGTGGAGATATTGAGACACAATTAAACGCAAGAACTTTGGGATGGGCAACCAGTGTGGGAAATGTTCTTTTAAACACAAGGGCTTTATCATTCCACTGGAGCCAGTGTTTCAGAGGCAGGGGATCAGTAAAACAGCAGGTCCATCACTCCCATGCATTGTTATATGGCCTGTCTGCTGCCTCCTACAGGGGACAGCTCTTATGTCAGCCGCTGTGCATACACTGGAGGTCTACAGGCAAATGCAACACATAGTCTGTAGATTCAGACTGCACAGGATCCATGTGTTGAGCTGCAAGGAGGACTCTCTGTTAGCAATACTTTTAAAGGGCCAACTATCCAACTCACTGAGAAAGTGTTTCTAACTTATGGTTGCTCTGACAAGATTTCTGAAAATCATATGGTATGTGCCTCAAAACATTCTGTAACTTGCTGCCTTCAGAAGGAAGTACTGCTTCATTCTGACTGGGACTTCAGAGGATAGCGTGACCTGCTGTGCTTATGTGGACCAGAGTGGCAGTTCCTCTGGGTCTGCAGCACCACAGGGATAAGCAGCTGAGGTGACAGAGAGGGGAGCTTGCACACACAGGTAGGATGAGGGCTCTCCATAGAGAGTTCCATCCCCACTGTTGGTCTTCAAGGAGCATGTCCCCCAACTTCACCTCAGCCAGAAGCAATGCCCAAGATGCCCACAATTCACCAAGGAGGTGGTGCCAGAACTGTGTGCCAACTTCTTCAACATGATCTTCAGCTTAACAGTAGGACAAGAGAGTGCAAATCAAGGTCACAATTGCTCTTCAATGTTGATGTGACCTGATCCTCCCAGGTTGACTGTTGGATAGGGGTATGAGGATCTGAAAGGGTTAATGCTGAGGAGTACCTTAAACACCATCCATTAGAACAGTGCCATGTGGACTTGAGGGGGAGAACAGCTTAGGATCTTGAAGGAGTAAGATCTACCATCTAGGATTCCTCAGTCTCTGTAACGATATCTATCATATATATACCTGGTTGCTTCATTCAATAAATCACATCTTATTTAATTAAGACAAGCCAGGTCGACAGGGTAGTGAAGGAGATGTTTGTTATGCTTGCCTTTATTGGTTAGTGTATTGAAGTAGGAGTTGGGAGGTCATGTTGCGCCTGTACAGGACATTGGTTAGGTCACTTTTGGAATACCACGTTCAATTCTGGTCTATCTGCTATAAGAAAGATATTGTGAAACTTGAAAAGGTTCAAAAAAGCTTTACAAGGATGTTGGAAGTCTTGAGCTATAGGGAGTGGCTGAATAGGCCGGGCTATTTTCCCTGAAGTGTTGGAGGCTGTGGGCTGACCTTGTGGAAGTTTATATAATCATGAGGGGCATGGATAGGATGGTTAGTCAAGGTCTTTTTGCCAGAGTAGTGGAGTCCAGAACTAGAGGACATAGGTTTAAGGTGAGAAGGGAAAGATTTAAAAGGGGCCTGAGTGGCAATTTATTTACACCGAGGGTGGTGCATGGATGGAATGAGCTGCCAGAGGAGGTGGTGAAGCATCATCCTCCACCATTTCTGCCACCTGCAAACAGGCCCCCCCCCCCTTCTGCATTCCGGAGAGACCATTCCCACTGAGACTCCCTTGTTAGGTTCATGGCCCCCAGCAACCCACCCTCCTCTCCTGGCACCTTCCCCCGCCACTGCAGGAATTGCAAAACCTGTGGCCATACCTTCCCCCTTACCTTTGTCTAAGGCCCCAAAGGATCTTTCCGCATCTGATAGAGGTTTACCTGCACTTCCACACAGGTCTTCTACCATGTCCGTGCTCTTTATGTGGTCTCCTCTACACTGGGGAGACAGGAAGCCAACTTGTTTAGATTAGATTATTAGATTACATTACAGTGTGGAAACAGGCCCTTCAGCCCAACAAGTCGGCACGGTGGCACAGTGGTTAGCACTGCTGCCTCACAGCGCCTGAGACCCGGGTTCAATTCCCGCCTCAGGCGACTAACGGTGTGGAGTTTGCACGTTCTCCCCGTGTCTGCGTGGGTTTCCTCCGGTTGCTCCGGTTTCCTCCCAAAGTCCAAAGACCTGCAGGTCAGGTGAATTGGCCGTGTTAAATTGCCCGTAGTGTTAGGTAAGGGGTAAATGTAGGGGCATGGGTGGGTTGCGCTTCGGCGGGTCGGTGTGGACTTGTTGGGCCGAAGGGCCTGTTTCCACGCTGTAATGTAATCTAATCTAATCTAAAAGTCCACACCGACCCGCCAAAGCGCAACCCACCCATACCCCTACATTTACCCCCTACCTAACACTACGGGCAATTTAGCATGGCCAATTCATCTGACCTGCACATCTTTGGACTGTGGGAGGAAACCGGAGCACCCAGAGGAAACCCACACAGACACGGGGAGAACGTGCAAACTCCACACAGTCAGTCGCCTGAGTCGGGAATTGAACCCGGGTCTCAGGCACTGTGATGCAGCAGTGCTAACCACTGTGCCACCGTGTGGAACATTTTAGAGGAAGTCTTTGGGACACACGCACAATACAATCCCACTGCTCTGTGGCTGAACACTTTTATTCCCCCTCCCATTCCGCCAAATACATGCAAGTCCTGGGCCTCCTCCACAGCCAAACTCTAGCCACCCAACGCCCGGAGGAAGAACACCTTATCTTGGGACCCTCCAAACACACAGAATCAATGTAGATTTCATCAGTTTCTTCATTTCCCCTCCCCCTTCACTTATCTCAGATCCAAACTTCCAACTTGGCACCACCTCTGCCCTACCTGTCCATCTGCCTTCCCACCTATCCGTTCCGCCCTCCTCTCCGGTCTATCACTTTCATCTACCTATCCTATTCCCAGCTATCATCCCCCAGCCCCACCCCTCTCCCATTTATTTCTCAGCCTCCTTGGGCCACCCCTTCATTCCTGATGAAGAGCTTATGCTCCAAATGTTGATTCTCCTGCTCCTCGGATGATGTGCTTTTCCAGCGCCACACTCTTCGACTCTACAATGAGAATAGTCTCAAAAGCAATGTAGAGCAGACTCATGAGATTCAACAATGGTTCTGCAGCCTGGGTTTCTTAAAGGGATTTCCCACAATATTCCCTGGAGCACATCTCCAAATTTATGGTGGTCTGTTACATTCTGCATAAACTCACTGTAATGAGACGACAGCCCTTACTACCAAGCACAGAAAAAAAAACACCTCAGAGCTTCTTTTTTTTCAAGGGAAGATAGATACGATCTAAATTGATGCTTTTATTGATGGAGTTCTACCTTCCTTTGAGAAAAAACAGAAATGACATCATTCACCTTAAGGAACCAAGGCCTATAAATTGAGAGGAGGGACACACCAGCAGCGCTTCACCAGAGACTGATGATAATACCTAGTATGGTGATGAAACATCTGTAAACAAACCTTCCAGCTCAGTGAGCTAACTTACACACTTATCATCAGCCTGAGCTACAAATCTCAAAAAATTGTAAATGCCCTCACGATTTTTCAATGGAGCTCAATCTGACAGTGCTGTGGAGATTAATCTTTAATTCCTGAAGACTAATCTTTGATTCCTGGACACACTGAAGCAATTCAGGAGTGTGATCCCTGTGTTATTTTTCTCTAAATTCCCTTAAAGTACTTGGCACATCTTTTAACGTCCCTATTTCATCCTCAGTAGAAGCAAATGCATCTTAGGCTTTTGATGAACCTGGGACCTTTGCTGTCTCAGTGAAGAGTTGACTTTGCTTACTAATTAAATACTTCACTTTGGAAGTTATTGAATTTAATTTTTATTCACAACATGTGGATGTTCTTAATAATAAGCATATAGATACCTGCAAAAACATCAATACTGTGTACAAGTTCATCCAGAGAGGATTCTTCATAAACCTGAGTGTTAGTATGTTCTGCTGCAAAAGTTTCATTGCAAGAAATTTATCCAAAGAGAGACTGCATAAGGAAATGACATATTTGCTGAGAAGTAATTTAAGGTTGTGAAGTTTATTTCTGTGAGAAAGTAATTTAAGGTTTGGAACCATGTAGTTTAAAAAGGTAATTTCGAACTAACAAGTCTTCTGCCTTTCCTCCTGGATCAGTTTATATGTAAACCACGGGAACGCAGAATGAAAATGCATTACAGCATGGTCTAGAGTGACAGCTGGCGTTCTCCCTCAGGAATGCTGGTGTCATCCTTCAAAGCACCCATGGGAATTTAATCCCATCAAACCTCCGATGGAATGCTAAAACAATCATTTCAACAAAGAAGATCAGTTTATCAAACACCCCAAAGCCTCGGCCAAGTTCTCTTAAGGTCATTCACTAATGCATGTAATCCACATTTACCTAACCCCAGTTAATCCTGATATTCAATAAGTGAGTCTCTTATCATTCTCTGTAAAGTTGAATGCTTCTTTTCTCATTCCATTGTATGACCTCCCGTTCACATTAAAATGCTGAGTGTATTTGGACTACATGTATTTTCTGGATTTCATTAACAGACTGGTGATTTACAATTCAGCTGTCTCCTTGCCATTACAAATTTACTGCATTGTGATGTACAAAGAATATTTATGTCCAGCTAATCTGCTACTGAAAAAAAAATATGATGTGACATTAGTACCAGCCTTCTGATGCTATATATCGTTAGTTCCCACTTCATTAACACCTTTATTGCCTTTTAGCTTTGCCAGAATTGTTCATTAGTGTTTTGTTGGGACTAATATTTTTCATCTTGTTGAACACAAACTCAGAAATATGTAGAATGACAGATGACACAGGGTGGATCCACAGGTGAGAGGTCAGGTGGCCACAGATAACCCTCAGGTCATATTGTGCACACTATTGATCCATGTTATGCGATCAGTCTGATATTTCTCTTTCCCCATCAACTGTCTTTATATCTTCCCTGACATTGACAATCTAACATCAATCTGAGTTGAATTGGCGACAGTTTTGTCTAATGGACACCTACTAGGGAGCCATAATCGATTCACCTTTGACCCTTTCAACAGGTAGAGGAAGAGGGAGAGGCAGAAGACTTGCATTCCTCCAGTTTGGGTTGGGTTCAAAAGCAGGAAGAGACAGTGCGCCAATGGACTGTGACAATTCGTCAACATTTAATGAATATTCCAATCAATAACAAATCATTTCAGAAAGTACATTTTATCTTCTTCACAAACTTCACTTGTAGCTTTTATTATCATGAGAGCTGTAGGGTTGAATTACTGACCCATAGAAATAATTTGAATTCAGTGAAATCTGGAATAAAGAGCTAGTGTCATGGCATCCAGTATCATAAAAACCCAAATGCTTCCCTAATATCCTTTAGGAAAGGAAATCTATTGTCCTTAATGTGACCCACTGCAATGTGGTTGACTCTTAACTGCTGTCTGAATAATTAGGGACAGCCAACAATGCCCACATTCTGTAAATGAATTTAAAAAACAACCAGCAGTGATAGTACTAATTTGAAGATTTATAAATGGGTTATTTATGAATGAGTACAACATCCAACATTAATTTTGACATATTTACCTACAACAGTCATGCATAAAATTGCTCAAAAGCAAATGACTGCCCAGATTGCACCTTTGCAAAGTAACCTCCACAATCCATTATCAGTCACATTGACATAAATAGAGAGTAGAACTTTGAATTATGAATGGCATTAACTCTCTGCATTAATAACAGGAACCTGATGGATAGGTGCTAGTGACACATCATTTCCTCGGGCAGTACTGCCACTGGAATGATTATTGCTTGTTAGAACATCCCAGGGCTCAAATTGCAAATATATGCCCTGTATCAGAGCTGTGTCATGAGATTGAAATTCCTTTTTGCTTGCTTTGCCCTTCCCTTTGAGGCCACAATTGTATGAAATCTTATTTTTAGGCATTTTTTTTAACCCTTTCCAAAGGTTAAAGCTAAAACTGGTGGTAATGCCTGACACTTTATTTTGAAAAGCAAAATCACAGCTCAATATCTAAGTAGCAATTAACGAAAAACAATATTACCTGATCTGATATGGGTAGATGTTGTACCTCACTGATGCCTGCTGCTTCTCACCTGTCCATAATTATCTCCTTATCCAAGCAATTGCCTTGTGCTAAGAAAAACTCAAACACTCCTTAAGACATATGAAGTAACAGAACTGTGCAAAATACAGCTGCTTTGATATTTTCCCTGGTACTTTCTTATTTTATCAATTCACAATGAGGATATGTACTTACTTATCCAGGTATAATTAGTGACTGGAATCTTGAATTCTGTTCCAATTCTAAGCCTAATGGATGGAATTTAATATAGGTGATTGCATGGGATGGGGGGAGGTGGAAATGGAAGTAGGGGAAGGGGGCTTGCTTGCTGACGGGACAGTCTGTATGAAAATGAGTTCTCTGATTGGGGCTGTGAATCTGGGAGCTCTGGGCGTCACAAAAAGGTTGAGGCGGAAGTGAGGACTGAAGATGCTGGAGATCAGAGTCAAGATTAGAGTGGTGATGGAAAAGCACAGCAGGTCAGGCAGCATCTGGGAAACAGGAAAATCGACGTTTCGGGCAAAAGCCTTCAACAGGAATGAGGCAGGGAGCCTCCAGGGTGGAGAGATAAATGGGTGGGGGGGGGGCGTGGGGCTGGGGAGAAGGTAGCTCAGAGTGCAATAGTTTGAGTGTCAGGACATTCTAGTGCCTGACTCTGTACAGTATATGGCAGTACTACAATCAAGGACTGTTTATGTGGAAATAAAGGGTGACTTGTTGATTGGATACTGGCCCCTGTGGAGGTATTTTACTGAGGTTACCTGCTTTTGGAATTGCCAAGCACCAAGTGCTGGCCAATTCAGGCTCTTGACATGGCAGGGTCAGCCATTCCCAGCGATCAAGGACTCTGGGGACAAATATCCATCTGATTGGAGCTGTTAGCTAGATTCCAGTGGTCTGCTTATCAGTGCCACTGGGAAGGTGGTGGCTGCTGCTGGTACTGCATCCAAAACAAGGCCAGGGATCAGTTAGGAAACTGGGCTGCTGGTCAATGATATGATGAGGGAGATTGTGGAGCTGGGATCATCGGGAAATGTGGCGATCTGTTGGCAGCAATGGCAGGGAATAGCCAACAGCAGGAACTAGCCCCTCATCCTGTTTTCTTTGGTCATTTGATCAGGCACAGGGCCTTCAAATGTGGGGCCACACCACCACCATCACCTCGATGGAGAGTGCAAACAACCCTGACTAGGTTTGGTTTCAACATGTGAGGTCACCCACTCCTTACTGGGTGAATAGCAGTGGTGAGGATGGGAAGCCCTTAATTCGGACATTAATTTGTCATTGAAAGGCTTTAATTGTCAGCAGGACAGGAAGGCCATACACAAGCCTTTGATCATGGGTTAGTCAGTGTAAAGTTCCTACTTGCCACCCTCACATTTAATTAAGCTTTCCACCAGCAAACATGTGATGGGGTTGGGTAATAAACACTGACCAATTCTTTTTGTTCTTGCTGCTCATAATCCATTATCCCAGTCTCTAGTTGCAAAGTGCTCAGAAAGAATCCTCATGTTAATATCAATTTATGCTGTGGTTCTTTTCGCCGAGCTGGAAGTTTTTGTTGCAAACGTTTCATCCCCTGTCTAGGTGACATCCTCAGTGCTTGGGAGCCTCCTGTGAAGCGCTTCTGTGGTGTTTCCTCCGGCATTTATAGTGGCCTGTCCCTGCCGCTTCCGGTTGTCAGTTTCAGCTGTCTGCTGTAGTGGCCGGTATATTGGGTCCAGGTCTATGTGTTTGTTGATGGAGTTTGTGGATGACTGCACAAAACACTATATAGGACAAACAGAAAGACAGCTAACGATCCGCATCCACAAACATCAACTAGCCACGAAACGACACGACCAACTATCCCTAGTAGCCACACACGCAGACAACAAGCAACATGAATTCGACTGGGAAAACACTATCATTATAGGGCAAGCCAAACAAAGAACAGCCAGGGAATTCCTAGAAGCATGGCACTCATCCACAAACTCCATCAACAAACACATCGACCTGGACCCAATATACCGGCCACTACAGCGGACAGCTGAAACTGACAACCGGAAACGGCAGGGACAGGCCACTATAAATGCTGGAGGAAACACCACAGAAGCGCTTCACAGGAGGCTCCCAAGCACTGAGGATGTCACCTAGACAGGGGATGAAACGTTTGCAACAAAAACTTCCAGCTCGGCGAACAGAACCACAGCAACGAGCACCCGAGCTACAAATCTTCTCACAAACTTCGAATATCAATTTATCTTCAATTTTAAAGAAGAGACAAAAATCATAGATTTATACTTAATATAACTCACCAATACACTTGCATGGACTTCCAGCCTTGAGATGATTTCAAAGTGGTCTCCTGGCCTTGAGAGCCTCAGGGTGAGGCTCAGTGTAAACTGGGGTTTGGTGCTGGCATGGACTAGCTTGGAAGGACTGTTGTTCTGAACTTCCTATTACATTATTTTTCGAATTTAGTCCTATGATCTGTAATGCTGGACTTTTCATTTCTTTATTTTTTTAATTGTTTTTCCCCGAAAAGTTTGTACTTAAGAATTTGTCCTTAGGTATCTTTGTACCTAAGACATCACTGTAATTGGCAACTTGTAAATATTTGAGTATGTGTGACATGGGTGACAGGGTGGCTCAGTGGTTAGCACTGCAGCCTCACAACACCAGGGACCTGGGTTCAATTCCAGCCTCAAGTGACCGTGTGGAGTTTGCACATTCTCCCAGTGTCTGCATGGATTTCCTCCGGGTGGTCCGGTTTCCTCCCATAGTCCAAGGATGTGCAGGTCAGGTGAATTGGCCATGCTAAATTGCCCATGGTATTCAGGGATGTGTAGGTTCGGTGCATTAGTTAGGGGTAAAGGTAGAGTCAAAGGGTAGGGGAATGGGTCTGGGTGGGTTACCCTGCAGAGGGTCGGTATGGACTGGATGGGCCAAGTGGCCTGTTTCCACACTGTAGGGATTCTATTTAAAAAAAGGCCCAGTCTAATTCTAATAAACTGCAAGCTACCATTGCTTAATACCCCAAAACGATTTGAATGCGAGCAAGGGTTGTTACACCATTTCCCATGGACACTAATGCTAAGTAACCACTGTTAGTGACTGACAGGTAATTCAATTGTGGAAAGCATTATTTATCTTGTCTGTTCTCGATTTAATTTCAGGAGAAAAATGAAGATGCATTTCAATTCCAGAATAATTATTTATACGGTGCTTTTGTTACAGGACATTTATTTTGCTTGGTGCTAGTTGAGAAATAATTTATATCCATTAGTCTGGACTATGTAATCAACCACAAGTCTCAAAGATATTCGCTTGAGCATGTGTAGCAACCTCTGTGGGTTAGATTTCCCATTTTCTAATGTTATACTCTGGCCTCAGCTCAAGGATGTAGAGGCATAGAAGACTACAACACAGTATGTTTCTGGTGCCCAGCAACAGCAATGTCACCAATTTAGCTAAGCAGCCAATCACATTGAAGAATTCTCAAAGATTCCAAACTAGAAAGTCCAAACCTATTTACTCATTTCATAGAAAGTGAAATAAAGATTGGGAAATACAGATGGGATTAAGTTTTAGAAACAATCTTTCAAAACTTATATGTTTAAAAATCTGTGATATTTTTGTTTATCGCAATGAAAGAAAATTGAAATTCCACCAACAGAATATTAGTTTTTCAGATCCAAAGAAGTTGTTCAGGAAAAGTTATGAACTTAGGATGCTGATAACAAGTCAGTCATAACAAGGAGCAAGTTTGAAGGTTTTCAGGGTTAGACTGGTTGCATGAAACTAAAAGTTCTCATCAAATCAAATGATTTCAGAAGGTTTCTATCTGCACAGACTTCAGATGAGCAGCCTGTGGAAGAAATGGGAATAAATGGTAACAACTTCTAGATTTCCATTATTTTACTGTGCTCATGCAAAAGCACGTTCTACCAATCAACTTATTTAATGATGCAGTGGATGTAGCGTAGAAACTGAGTTGCATGCAGCAACGTACGCCAATCAACAAATGATCAAATGTGTGGTTCATGGTTCATGTGTTGGTTGAGCAGAGGTAATGGAGATCAGCAAATGTTAACAAGGCACAGAAAGAATATCTAGTGTCTTCTGAATAGTGTCATTGTTCAAGATATTACCGGAATTGTAGCATGCTTGGCAATGAGGCAGTTTTGCAGTGAGATATCTGTCTTAATTATGTTGAAATTATAAAAGTGGGATTTAAAGGCTCAAGTCTTAGACAAGAACACTGCCAATTGACCTGAGGTGACGCTAGTAGAAATTTCTGCTAGTGGTGGTGTCCTGTATCTGCCTAATATGGTTGCATAGAGTTTGCTTGCTGCTGTGTGATTTGACTTGGCCCATTTACAATAAAGTGTCTTAAACTTTCCGATAATAATTCAAGAACCATAAGTACTTAAACAAAGTTATTTTGGAAAGAATTGATAGTGCAATCCAAGTTACGCATTTCAGAGTAATTGGAACTGTAATTGACAACAGTTAGAAGATCATTAACTTTGAAATATTTGATTCCAGTCTTTGACCTTGGATGGTTAGATAGCTCCACCAAAGCAAAGTCCTGCCAATAATGGACTTCTGAAATACAAATAATAATTGCTGGAAGTACACTGTACACTTGCACTATTTGTGGAGAGAGAGAGAGAGAGAGAGGGAGAGAGACAATGATAACATTACAGATCGATTACCTTTCATCAGAACTAGGAATGCTAGAAATTAATGAGTGAGTGTAAGACAAGGTAAAACACTGGAGAGATGAGCAGAACCCTCTTTAAGATGTGCATTCCTGAAATTTAATCTGTGCCATTTCCTTCTCATACTTAGGTTTTGGTGTTCAACTATCACATTTCACAGTGAAAGTTTTCAATTTTGTGCTCATTCCTGAGCAAACAGACAAAATCGTTTCTTTACATATTAGTCATCGTTCAGCTCGGTGAAGTGCAAATGGATCTGTTGCATCATTGTCCTTTCTCAATGACTTTGTGATAGCTGCTCGGTCTGTGCTCAAACAGGGTCAGTATTCATTTTAAAAATGAATAATTCAAACCAATTGGAATTGAAAGCCTATTTCATACCATGTTGCCAACCTTTCGTAGTAAGTTACAACAACCAATTATCGAATCAATTTAACAGCCTTCAAGATTCCTATAGTTCATCCAAGAAACAGTGAAGAAAATATGTTCAGTTTAAGATATTAATAAACTGTATTGTGAGTTTGGAATGTAAAAAGTTGCTTCATCAAGATCTAGTTTCAGATCTTGATTTATGATCCATTGTTTACTGGATAGAAATCTTAAGCCTTAACTTGCTCTCACCTTTGAATCTTTCTGAGAGGGTTGTAGTTTTGTGAAGTGTTCTTCCATTGAACGTTCTGCTGTACATATTCTATATCCTTTCATCGTAGGAGACTGGGAATTGCTAATCTTTTCTGCTGTAGAGATCATTTAGACTCATTGAATCCCCACAATGTGGAAGCAGGCCATTTGGGCCATCAAGCACACACCAACCCTCTGAACAGCATCCCACCCAGAACCAGACCCCACCCCCCCCCACCCTATCCCTGTAACCCTGCCTTTCCCATGGCTAATTGACCTAAACTGCACATCTTTGGATTGTGGGAGGAAACTAGAGCACCCGGGGGAAATCCATGCAGACACACGGAGAATGTGCAAATTGTGCATAGACAGTCACCCGAGCTTGGAATTAAACCTGGGTCCCTGGTGCTGTGAGGCAGTACTGAGCCATTGAGCCACTGAGACACTGTGCCATCCCAAGATGAAGCGTGACCTCTAACCCCAACCCCTTCATCTTGTATTCTAATCCTCGATGTAAAAGACCAGCATGGTTTTTAGTGACTTGATTGATGATATGGCACCACAGATAATGTAGCTGACCCTCTGCATTAAGCATGGAGAGAGAGTACAGCCCACCACCATCTGACAAGGATGAAAGAAACATGGCTGGCAGAATTTTGGGGTGGATGAGGTTGGGGCAAGATAATAGCAAAGTTTGATTTTTTCAGGAAAGGTGGGGCAGTCTGGAGGCCACTTGGAGGATATGAAAAGACATGGGTACCTGGCAACTGCAGCCTTAACCATGGTGCAACAGGAGCTCTTCACTTCCAGAATTACATGTCAAGGTACATTTTGTTAGCATTCAGAGCGCTGAGTACCTCCAATTGTTTTAAGTAGAACCACAGAACCAAATAAATGATACAGCACAGAAGGGGCCATTTGACCCATCTTGTCCATGATAACCCAATGACACTCAGATGCTTATTCTAATCCCACCTTCCTGCACACAGCCCATAGCTGTGCAGCTTACAGCACTTAAGGTGCAGACCTATAAAAGTTCAGGGTCTCTGCCTCCATTGCCAACTCAGGCAATGAATTCCAGACACCTACCACCCTCTGCGTAAAATAGTTTTTTCCTCATGTCCCCTCTAATCCTTCTGCCTCTTGGCTCGAATCTATGACTTCTAGTTTTTAAAGTCTCTGCTAAAGGAGTCAGGTTCCTCCTGTCTACTCTGTGTCTGCCCCTCACAATGTTATATACCTCAATCACGTCACCCATAAGCCTTCTCTATTCCAAGGAAAACAACCCCATCCTTCTGCCAACAATTCCTCTATTGTCGATATGGAATGAATTATTCTTGCAAAACCCTTCAAATCTCCAAGGGTTGATGCAGTTGATCACATTAGACTTGTCAATCATTTGGTATATTTGATACTTAAGGCACTAGTTGGAAACTATCTTTTTAAAATTTTAATTAACTTTTCAAATCCCTTCCTGCGCAGGCTTTACATGATAATAAGCAAGTAGTTGTCTAATTCTTCCTCATGGTTCAGACTTTGGTTTTGACTGTTGCTGTGAGAAGTAGCTGAATATTTTCTGAAGACTTGATTCCGGGTCCATCACTGACTGTCACGTTGATATTTCAGTTCAAGGGCTTGGCTCGTTTAATATGTTGCAGAACGTAATTCAAAAACCTTAACCTCAGCCTGGTGTTGCTTCACTATTTCCATGTTCTTAAAAACATTGGCTTCATGGTAACAACCCGATGGCATGGTGGTTAGCACTGCTGCCTCACACCGCCAGAGATCTGGGTTCAATTCCTGCCTCAGGCAACTGTCTGTGTAGAGATTGCACATTCTCCTTGTGTCTGCGTGGGCTTCCTTTGGGTGCTCTGGTTTCCTCCCACAGTCCAAAAAAACTGTGCAGGTTAGGTGAATTGGCCGTGTTAAATTGCCCGTAGTGTTAGGTGAAGGGGTAAATGTAGGGGAATAGATCCGGGTGGGTCGCTCTTCAGAGGGTGGGTGTGGACTTGTTGGGCCGAAGGGCCTGTTTCCACACTGAGTAATCTAATCGGATGGTGTTTTATTAATACGTTAATCCTGGTGGCGTGGCATTCTGCAGCTCAGCTGTTCCTGATTTGGTGTTTAATAATATGGACTACTTTTGGCCATGTCTTTTGCAAAAGAAAAATTAAAAACGGAACTACTTCGGTTGCGCTTTGGAAGGTAGACTGCAGAAAGGCTTAAACAGATCAGGAGAGTTTGCAAAGAAGTGACAGATGAAATACAACTTAGGAAAGTGTGAGGTCATGCACTTTGGTAGGAAGAATGGAGGTATGGACTATTTTCTAAATAGGGAGAAAATTTAGAAATCTGAAGTGCAAAGGGACTTGGGAGTCCTAGTTTAGGTTTATATTAAGGGAAACTTGCACATTGAGTCGGTAATTAGGAAGGCAAATACAACGTTGTCATTCATCTCGAGATGACTGGAATATAAAAGCAGTCATGTACTTCTGAGGCTTTATAAAGCTCTGGTCAGACCACTTTAGAGTATTGTGAGCAATTTTGGGCCCCCTACTTCAGGAAGGTCCTGGAGGGGGTCCCGAGGAGGTTCACGAGAATGATTCCAGGAATGAAAGGCTTTCCATATGAGGAACATTTGAGGACTCTGGGACTATACTTGATGGAGCTCAGAAAGATGACAGAGGATTTGATTGAAACTTATAGAATACTGAACGGCCTGGATAGAGTGGTTGTTAGGAAGATGTTTTCATCGGCAGGAAAGACAAGGACCCAAGACCCTTTAGAAAGGAGATAAGGAGAAACTTCTTTAGCCAGAGAGTGATGAATGTGTGGAATTCATTGCCACAGAAGGTTGTGGAGACCAGGTCATTGAGTATATTTAAAACTGAGATAGATAAGTTCTTGATTCCCAAGGGGAGCAAAGGGTGATGGAGAGAAAGCCTGAAAATAGAATTGGTAAACCTATCAGCCATGATCAAATGGTGGAGCAGACTCAATGGGCCAAATGGCCTGCTTTCTGCTCCTATGTCTTATGATCTTGTGGTCTAACAAGTCTGAAAGAGTGGTTAAAATTGCATTGGTTTCAGATTTCTTGGTGCAACTTTCAAAGCCTGTTACTAATGAGTTGCATGTGAGCCTATCATTGGTAAACATTCATTGAATTAACAAGTTCCTGGGACTGAGCATCCAGCAGGATGATCTGACAGACTTACCCTCCTGGTTATGAAACACAAATTAATAAAAATGGAGTCAGAGGAGATGCTTTAACCAACTCCCTCCCCCCCACCTCTCCAACCCCTGAAACATCTGGTTTGGCTGCCCTCAGTGGTTAAAGTGGTTGATCTTTGGGTTTCGACTGTAAGGGTTCCAATCTCTCCATTTACATCCTTGCTTTCAAATGCCCTCACTTGGATGATCACCTTTGTAATCCCCTCCAGCCCGACAGCTCTCCATGTGTTCCTGTAAATTTAGTGCGGAGGTGTTGACCATCCCCAATTTTAATTGCTCCATCACTGACTGTTATGCTTTCAGCCAGCCAGGCACTGTGCTTTGGCATTGCCTCCCTAAACTCTCCGCATAGTGATCCTTGCTCACCAGATAATTTTTCAGGTTGAAAAAGATTGAAGAGATATGGAAATATATGAGATTTATCAATACCTACTTGTCCAACAGATCACCATTTAACATCTTTATTGTACAAGCAGTGTCTACAGGAATTCCTTTATATATTTACTAGCATTGTTTACACAAGTTATAAACTCTAGTATACCCATGAGAATTCCAGGACAAATGATGCAAAATCTGTAACAGAGATATAGAATGCAGTTGTTATACCAATGCAGGAACCACCCAGTACAGTGTGGGAAGTGAATATGAATGGATTGATGGTAGCTTTTCCAAGTCCTTTCCTGTGTATGCTGTGTATATGAAGACTATGAGCAGCTAAGGTAATGTTTTGCCTGTTGTCTGCAATTTTCCAATGCGTGTCTGTGGCATGTGAGGGATATCACCATGAATGATGCCTTGAAACTTACATTACATGAGTCCAAAACACGGATCAAACAGCTGAAGTATGCAGTGCCAATGACTGCCCTTGATATCAAGGCAGCATTTGACCAGATGTGACATCAAGGAACCCTAGCAAAACCCAAATTAATGGGAACTGGAGGAAATGCTCACCACTGATTGGAGTCATATTCAGCACAAAGGGAGATGTTTATGTTTTCTTGAGATCGATCATACCAGCCCCAGGACATCTCTGCAGTAGTTCCTCAGGGCAGTGTCCTTTGACCAACCATCTTCAGCTGCTTCATCAATGATCTTCCCTCTATTATAAGATCAAAGGTTGGAATATTTACTAACGATGTCACAAGATGCCCCAAATACTGAAGCAGACTGTTTCTATTTGCAGCAAGACCTGGACTAAGTTCAGATTATGGCTAACCATTGGCAAATAACGTCCACACCATGAAAAAGCCAGGCAATGACCATTTACAACAAGTGACAATCTAAACAACTTCCTTGACATTCAATGGCATTACCATACTGCATCCTTTGCTATCATCATTCTAGGAGGTTACCATGGATCTGAAACTGAACTAAACCAGCTGCATAAATATAAAGGTAACAAGAACAGATCAGAGGCTGGGAATCCTGCAGCGAGTAACTCATTTCCTGACTCTCCAAAGCTTGTCCACCGTTTATAAGGCACAAGTAAGGAGACTGATGAAACACCCTTGTGGATGAGTGCAGCTCCAGTAGCACTCAAGAAGCTGATTACTATCCAGGATAAAGAACCCACTTGTTTGACACTGCATCCACCAGTTTCAACATTTGCTTCTTCCAAGACTGATGCATCTTACACAGGATTCGATGCAGTAACTCACGACAAGTTGTTCAAAAATACCTTCTCAAACCACAGGTGCTACCATCTGGAAGGACAGCAGATACATGGAAACTCCACGACTTTAAAGTTCTCCTCTACGCCACAGATTATCCTGACTTGGACCTATATCATCACTACTTCCTTGTCAACTGGCCCAAATGCTGGAACTCTCTGCCTAATAGCTGTGGGTGTACCAACAGCACTTGGACTGCTGAGGTTCAAGGAGGAAGCTCAAAAGCACCTTCTCAAAAGCAATTAGGGATGAGCAACAAATGCTGGGCTCCCCAGTGACATTCACTTCCAATGAAAGAATAAAAACATTGACAGCTTTTATAATGGAGAATTGAAGATTACAAGAACCAGACATTCTGTGCACACATAGCGTACACATGGGTCTCAGCATATGTGTTGGCATTGGTAAAATCTGTCAAAATTACTATAACACCAGAATCTTTTAAAAATGCATAGCAGACAGCAGGTAATAGATTCCCAATTGTGCCCCTGAGAGAGACGAGGATATATTTTCTAATTGCTGACTACTGATTTTTGGCCATGCAGATGGCATTACTGATCTGAAAATATGGGCGGTAATCTGTCCTGCTGGATGCCTGCCTATTTTGCACAATGCAGATATTTTCACTGGGGGAGCTGATGGATGTTGAAATATTTTACTGAACGTTATAACGAAGCTCAATTACTTTGTTTAGACATCCACAAAAATCCTGCTATTTTTGCAAGGTTCAATGTGTCATCTGATCTGTCCATATGGGTGCCTAACTTTGATCAGGACTAAACTGCATAGTGGCAGTTGGAGCCATGGAGAAAATGCACATAAATAACCCATCAAAGTTCTTTTGACAGCACCTTCCAAACCCTTACTAAGCACCTCACTGGCATTCTGACAGCTCCTGTGCACGCACACTGAAGAGTCAATACTCCACTACCTGGAACGGCAATGGCAGCAGACTAATAGGGAAATCATTATGTTCAAGTCACCCTCCGAAACTCACATCATTTCGGCTTGAAATGGCCTTGCCATCCCTTCACTGTCATTGGGTTGAAACTCCCTTCCTAATAGCACTGTAGGTGTCCCTACATGAAAACAAATACAGAAGTGAGAAAATGCCTGGCACACTACCCATGCCTACACCTACCTGTCAAGCCATTGTTAAAATAGAGAAAAAAGGGGAACATTGGAGATATGCCAGCCTGCTTTGGTCTATACCTGTTTGTTATTTCCCTTCCCTCAGAATCCATAGGTATGGCATCCACATTTCCATTTGCTAGAAAAGCAGTGGCCGGTGTGGTTTTGTTTTTATAACGAACACCATGGTGGAGTTTGGCCATGTGCTGTAAGCTGGCCTCCAGTCAAACTCACTCTCTGGCACGTCACTGCCCATGGCTGTCAAAATCAGAACTGATTTTAACTTTGCTGAACTTGCACACTTCATATTCATTCTGGGCTGTCACCAAGGACATCATCAACATAGCTCAGCAGCTGTCCATGGAGCAAACAAGTTAATCTCCTTCCCCATGGACAGCTGACAGCAGCCTGAACTAGCTGTGTGACTTTGGCAGGATTCCCAAATGTCCAGGAGGTACATAAATTGCATCCCTCACGGAATGCCATGAATAGGAAAGCATTTCTCAGTCTGAATGTTCAGCCTGCAACTGTTGAACAAACCAGTCTCTGGTCCCCGGGTCTATAATGTCTTCATTTTCAGTCAGTCCATTACTGCCAACTGAGCTTCAGCAACAAACACAAGTCCGGGTGGCTTTTATTTCTGCTACGGTATGCACATGCCTCTGGTTGGGCCAGCATTTATTGCTCATCCCTAATTGCCCAGTGGAGCAGTTAAATGTCAACCACATCAGTGTATCTAGAATCACATGTAGGCCATATCAAGCCAGGATGGCAGATTTCCTTCCCTAAAGGATATTGGTAATCTGTCTTATAGCAATTGCTGTAGGGTCACCATTTGACTAGTGTTTTATCTCAGATTTTTATTGTACTCACTTATCACAATTTATCAGGCCCCCAGGTCATCACCATAGGGTTCTGGATTATTAGTCCACTACACCACCATCTCTTGATTAATCAAAGCTACCCTCAGGATACCTCTGTGGTAAAGCACAGCACCAGATCAATATAGTTATGACAAGGAGCTAGAGGGGCTTACTAAACACACTGCTGGCATACTGAAAGCTCCTCTATATACATATTAAAGAGTTAATACCGCATGAAGACATTAGGTACGTTGACATTGTGCCCCTCTCATACAACATTGCCCTGCAAAGAGGCATCATGAAGATTGTCCGATGTATCTCGATCATCATCAAGAGACACAGAGAGTTGTAAACTGGCACCATGAACATGAACTCTTTTCAAACTCTGCTGCCCATATGTGACTGGCAGTAAACCTTGGTTACTCATCACCCCTGTGCTCATTGAAATTTAAACTTCTCATCCTTGGTTTTAAATCTCTCCATGCTCTGACCTCTCTCTGTAGAAAATCTTCCACAGATTTGTTGTCCACTTTTCCTAAACCTCCTCCAATTCTTTAAGCTCCTCCAACTGTGTAATAACTCTGAAATGTAGAACAAATGCACCCTTTTGTTCTGAGACTATGGGCTCTGGTTCTACCCTCTCCAAGGAGGGGAAATATCCTCTCAGCATTTACACTGTCAAGCCCTTTAAGCATCCCATTCATTTCATGAGATCACCTCTCATTCTTCCAAATTCCAGTAAGTAGAGAGTCAACCTGTTTAACCTTTGCTCATAGGATAATCCATCCATGCCTAGGATCATCCTTGTAGACCTTTTTTGAACTGCGTCCAATGAAATAATGTCTTTCTCTAGATAAGGGAACTAAAACTGCTCACAGTACTCTAGCACTCTTGTACAGTTGCAGAAAGACTTTATTCCTCTTATACGCCAATCATTTTAAAATAAGGACCAACATTAATTGCCTTTTTGATTACTTGCTGCACCTCTATACTAGCTTTGTGTGTTTCATGCACAAGTACCCCCAGGTCCCATTGTGTTGCAGCTTTATGCAGTTTTTCTCCATTTAAATAATACTCAGGCAAAGACTTGGCTTGACTTTAGCACCTGCTTTCTTAAAGTCCTTTTTTAAATCCACTTAAGATTACAATTTAATCAATTATTGAGGAATGTGATTCCAAGGGTTCCCTGCTAGAATCTTTGAGGAGAAAGTGAGGTCTGCAGATGCTGGAGATCAGAGATGGAAATGTGTTGCTGGAAAAGCGCAGCAGGTCAGGCAGCATCTAGGGAACAGGAGAATCGACGTTTCGGGAGAAGGGCTAATGCCCGAAACGTCGATTCTCCTGTTCCCTAGATGCTGCCTGACCTGCTGCGCTTTTCCAGCAACACATTTCCTTCCCTGCTAGAAACCATGTATTGGTGAAATCAGCCCTTAGCTACGTTATGGCCTGAAAGAATAGGTGTGAAGATTATAAGAGAATTGGAGGAAATGACTAAGTTGGCAATTGGATTTTCTGGTACTCACATGGAGTACTGATTAGGAAATTGTAGGCTCCTCCTTTCTCAATTGTTTAAATGGTCAGACCTATGGTGTTTACTGCTGCACAAGGAGTGTTCAGTTGGAGAATCTATGTTAGAAACAAAACAGCTACAACATTCACACAGCATCGTCTATGTGACAAAATGTTCCCGGGCACCTTCTCCAGTGCTGAAAAGTTTTAAAAAAATTGGAATCACTGGAAACAGATTTGAGAATATCAGGTGAGGAAGCTGAGGATAGAGTCAATGTCTGCACACAAAATGCTGGCCTAACATTTTCTCCTTCAGTTGCTGGTGGGTTTTCCAGCATTATGCGATATCTTGTTTCCCTCTTCAACCATCTATATTAGCGTTGAGATTTCTTTTTGGCCAAACAAAGTCTTAGGCGACTCTTAATTTGAGGTTGGGGGAGGTGATGTTATGGGGTGGAAGCTTTTGTCACTCATAGCAATTACTTTGCTCTGTGGTAGGACTGATGTAAACCTGGGGTGAGTATACTTGCCAAAAACAAAACCATAATAAGACAAGCACAAGGATTAAATTCCCCCAAAATTGTTGTAAGGCTACTGAACAAACTTTTCAAGATTTCATAAACATTACATTGATGCTGAGTGAATTTGTAATCTGCTACTTTTTGGGGGGAGAGGTGAAGAAATGAAACCAATTTGAGCACCTTATAACGTTTTTGCCTTTTGGGGGCTATAGTATTATTTTGGAACTTACCATGCACTACGTCAAATCTTATCATCCTGTGATCAGGATGCCCCCCGTGTGAGATGTGGATTGTCTACAGCAGACACCTCAAGGTGCTGGAGCAGTACCACCAAACACTGCACTGCAAAATCTTGCAAATCCAAGCTGGTTCTCCACTCCCAGCTCTGAAATGGCAGGCAAGCCTTAGGTAGACAGAGGAAATGCTTCAGGGATACCCTCAAGGCCTCACTGCTGAAGTGCAGTGTTCCCACAAACACCTGGGAATCGCTGGCCCAAGATAGTCCAAAATAGGGGAGGAGCATCTGGGAAGGCGTCGAGCACCTGGAGACTCACTATTGGGGAAAAAGTGGAAGCCAAGCGGAAACAGCGAAAGGTGCATGCTACCATATCAGCACCCTTCCCACGATCACCATCTGCCCCAAGTGTAACAGAGCCTGCGGTAGCTGCATGGGTCTGTGCAGACTCATCCTGAGATGGAAGGAAATCATCCTAGTCTGCGAGGGACTGCCAATGAATGAATGAATGATCAAGGAGTTAGATGCAAAGTAAAGCTTCTACAATTATCAGATCACAGCAATCCCTGAGCAAATCTACTTTTATTGGTGGAATCAAGGATTTTTGTTGAGTTTTCAATTGGTTTCATCCAATTCTGTCCATGCTGGCTCTCTGCAGGAATCTTCTGAATAGTCCCATTCCTCTTCTTTCCCTATTACCCTGTAAAGTTTTTCCTTTCCAATTAGACATCATGTTCCTTTTCGCTTCAACAAGCCAGTTCACATCATAATGACCCACTGTGTAAGAAAAACTGCTTTTATCCCCAACAACATTAACTCCTAAAATCTCAGAAGGTTGTTGTGATGTTCAATGGTTTAATTGATCTGTGCTTGATTGTGTTAGACTGTTCACTGACCTGCATTCACTGTGCTTGAGCAATTAAGCCTGGTTGTGGCTTCTGAGAGCTAAAGTCAATAAAAGTTTCCAGAAAGATCTGATAAGCCTGAGCTATGGACTGTGTATACAAATCCTATGATATAGCTGAGATATTTTGAATCACTGGTAAATAAACCTATTGCAGACTCAAAAAGTATCAGCTCTGCATTGATGTGAGGCAATGCTCATTAAGTTGAACTCGATGAGCAGAGATCAGCCCACTCTCTAAATTTCACTGACTTTTTTGACAAATCTGGTTGGATATTGAGCCTTAGCTCAATGGTAATACTCATGCCTCTGCTTGTAACGGTTGTAAGTTCAAGCTCCACTCCAGAAACCTGAGAACAATATCTAAGCTGACGTTTCAGTGCAGTACTGAAGGAGAGTGACCTTGTCAGAAATGCCATCTTTCAGATGGGATATTAAACTGAGGCAGACTCTGCCCTATGTGAAATATCCAGCATTTTACTAACATGCGGAGAGTGCCTTCTGGCATCCTGGCTAATATATAGCTTGTAAAAATTTACTTCCGACATCGCCACAGTGATTTCACTTCAAGCCAATGTTCATTGGCTGTAAAGAGCTCTGCGACATTGTGAGACTGTGAAAAGTAAATGTGCAAACATCAGTCTTTCCCAAATGCAATGCGTGTTGGCCCTACTATTTTGTATCTTGGAAGTAGATGACAAATAAAAGTCAGTATATATTGCTAATGGTTTTGTGCTCAATGCAGTGGGTTTGCAGTGTCAACAATATGATGTGGGACTGGCTGGTAGAAATTCCTGATCCTCAGATGCTACCTGACCTGCTGTGTTTTTCTAGCACCACACTCTTGGACTCTGATCTTCAGCATCTGCAGTCCTCACTTTCTCCTGGCTAATAGAAACAAAATACTCCCTTCCATGAAAGTTGTTTTTATACCAGTTGAGTTTCTTGTGATGTAACATTACAACTTTTCTTATCCTTTCCTGGTAATAATATGTCAGATTATTTTGATTTTATTTTAACAAGTTGTGATGTAGTGGAATTGGGGATCATGCCCACAATTTGCTAATTCACTACTAGAATCCTATAGAATTGACTCAAGACTGGTCAAACTCATTTCACTTCACCCTTTCTCACTTCTTATACTGGTGACTGTTTAGAATAAGCACAGAAAGTTGCAAATTCAAATTGGCATTTTCAAATTAGGCTTTATATACATTTGATGAGAGGAGGCATTAGCAAAAGAATGTGCAAAGAGAGACTTAGGAGAGTTGGTGGAATTTATAATGGAATGGGTTGTGCCTGTTTGGAACAGTGCCTCAAATTCAGAAAACACACCAGTCAGCATTGACTTTTTCACATAAAAACTCTTCTCCACAGATTAGTTATATCATACGTCCTTTGTTTTGGAAGGAAAAATATTTTAAAAATAGCAAAGAGCAGAATCTTATTGGGGTTTGAGCGACAAGGGCTGTGGTAAGAGCTGTGGCAGAATTGGTTGAAAAGTCTGCCGAGGTCTATCTCCATGTTAGGAGCAACTAGCACCATCTTTTATCTTTTTCATGAGTAGTGTAGCAGGTTAGTTGCTAGGTAACAGTGAGTTAATGGAGATTATTGCTTGCTAAATGTCCTGTTGCCAGCCCAACATGCCTCAGTAATATTCAGCATTCTATCTCCTGAACTTGATATACAAGCTAGATGTTGATAGCACACTGCATGGAAATCAGAGCATGAACCTATTTGCTACTTACTCAAAATGACTTCCTCAATAAAACTCCATCTCAAGACATGTTCGACGGGCACCAGCCACATGCATCCCTCATCCACAAACATTGGCAACCCTTCAGGATTATCATGGCACCTCTCTGATGCACTGGCAGAGGAAACAATTTTCTCTGGAAGCACAGACTTGAATTGCAGGGCACACCATCAACTAGTATTGAAAAATTGTTGCATGTATACTTTGTATACACGGACCAGCAGCTAGCTCCTAGAATGGCTCAAGCTCTAGACTTTCTTTCTTAATGCTCACTGTAAAGGCAACCGCAGTTCTGAGCATCTCTGCTGCTGAATCCTTGTAGGTAGCGATGGGTGATCAGGGTTGGATCTCTCATACATCAGGATTGTGACTAATGCCATCTCTGTAATGTTGCACCAGTTCATTTCATTCTCCCCAAGACAAGGTCAGTGCTGTTGCCTGGGCTGTGGTACATTGGCTGAAACTAACTTGTTATACTAGATGTGGCCCATTCTATCTCTAATGGGAGGAGAAACAAGTCTGTGATATCCACCAAAGTCAACTGCTCCCTTGCGTATGGTAAATGATGTTCATTCCTGTATTATCAAAAAGACATTTTTGAATGTCACCAATAGTATTCAACAGCTGCTGATGAACCATTCAAAAGTTAAGTGCTTGAACAAAAAAAAAACGATGATTTTTAAGACAGGTATCCAGACAAGTTGAATAGACAATTATGTTTTAATTGCTGGCAGTTGGAAAGAGATTATGTAATTAGCCAAGTCTTTTGTGTTATTTTAAATGCATGATTCCTCAACATAATTGATCAACTGGCTGAGAAGGGATCTCCCCAGCAACACATATCCATCTCTCATGCTACCTGCAGACCGTTTGCAAGTTTCACTTCTGTTTTATGATGTTGACTATTTTCATAGGTAGCGAAGAGTCATAGAGATATACAGCATGGAAACAGACGCCTCGTCCATGCCAACCAGATATCCTAAATTAATCTAGTCCCATTTGCCAGCTTTTGGCCCATATCCCTCTAAAACCTCCCTATTCATATATCCATGCAGATGTCTTTTAAATGTTGTAATTGTGCCTGTCTCCACCACTTCCTCTGGCAGCTCATTCCATGCATGCACCAATATTGTGAAAGGGTTGCCTCTTATGTCCCTTTTATATCTTTCCCCTCTCAGCCTAAACCTATGCCCTCTACTTTTGGACTCCCTTACCCTGAGGAAAGGACCATGGCAATTCACATTATCCATGCCCCTCATGATTTTATAAACCTTTATAAGGTCACCCCTCAGCCTCCGATGCTCCAGGGAGAACAGCCCCAATCTAATCAGCTTCGCCCTACAGCTCAAACTCTCCAATCCCAGCAACATCCTTGTAAATCTTTTTCTGAGTCTTTTCAAATTGCACAACATCTTTTGAATATCAGGGAGGCCAGAATTTGCAGTATTCCAAATGTCGTCTAACCAATGGCCTGTACAGCCGCAACATGGTCGCCAACTCCTGTACTCAATGCATTAACATGCAGCAGGTAGAGATCTGAAAGAATCAACTCAACTCCAATGACTGTGTCTCCAGAGGAACAGCCAACTCCGCTACCTACATCTTTACATTGAAAACAGCAAGACCATTATTCAGCCTGCATCTCCAAACAATGACTGTACGCTCTTAGTTTCTCTGTTGTACTTTAATTTGACCAACTTGTCCTTATTTACTCGGTAATTTGTTTTTGTGTGAGGGTTGGTATTATGGGGGAATAGATGATGCAGCTTAGTTTACTTTTTTAACACAATAAAGCTAACATTATTCTCTGTTCAACTCAAAAATTTCTGTCCAGCTAGTTCTTTACGGTCACAGCATGTAAAGAGTTAAGTGCACATTAAATTATAACCTTAACCAACCTGAGAAAAAGAAACTTGTGATGTAACATGGAGAGGGAAAGAGTGGAATCATTCGATCCCTCTTCGCTTGACCATAGCTATGGGAGTCATGGATCATTGACTAGCTTACAAAAGGATTGTATAGCCACATTATTAAATCTTGTGGCTGAAGCCAATCACAAAGGTGGTTTGAGAAGTATTATGATATGTCAAATATTGGATACATTCCAGCTCACAGTGGAAAGGCTGACCAGGTCTATTACTATTCATACACAGATCTGATGAGATGAATTTACACTGTCAAATCTTACAAGTTCAGCTGGCAACGACATTCAGACTATATAGTACTATGCATCATTGCAGACAGATGATTCTTAAGCTTGACATTTCCACTGGACAAGGAAGACACAATCATTCAGCACTTGGCCCTTTTCCTACATTTAATAATTGAAAAACTCAGAAACCGCACAGAATCCTAGAATAGGACAGAGGACATCCTTTTGTCGTTTGTTCCGCTGCTGGTTAGCTCTTCGAAAGAGCAATCTAATTCTTTCCATACCCCTGCCCTTTTGGCACAGGCCTGTAAGCTTTTTTCTTTTCAGCTTCCAAAACAAGGTTGACTGAATTGCCAAATTAAATAAGTGGAATTGCCTGCTAGAGCTAAGAAGGCAGAGATGATTGAAGCATAAACGCACTGTCTGGGGTTGGAAAATATACAAGAGAGAGACCAGAGGCCCTGGTTCAAGACCAAATGGACCTTGAGGTGCAGGTTCATAGTTCCTTGTACGTGGAGTCACAGGTAGACATGGTGGTGACGAAGGCATTTCGTACATTTGCCTTTGTTAGTCAGTGCATTGAGTACAGGAGTTGGAATGTCATGCTGTGGCTGTACAGGACATTGGTTAGGCCACTTTTGGAATATTGTGTTCAGTTTTGGTCTCCCTGCTATAGGAAAGATGTTGTGAAACTAAAATTTATAAGGATGTTGCCAGAATTGTAGGGTTTGAGCTATAGGGAGAAAGTGATGACTGCAGATGCTGGAGATCAGAGTCGAGAGTGTGGTGCTGGAAAAGTGCAGCCGGTCAGGCAGTATCAGAGGAGCAGGAGAATCGATGTTTCGAGCATAAGCTCTTCGTCAGGAATGGGGCTTGTGGGCCAAGGGGACTGAGAAATAATTGGGAGGGGTGTGGGCCTGGGGGGGGAAGGTAGTTGAGAGTGCTATAGGGAGATGAAGTTGGGGGGGAAGGTGATAGGTCAGAGAGGAGGGTAGAGCGGATAGGTGGGAAGGAAGAAGGACAGGTAGGACAATTCAAGACGGTGCTGCAGAGTTGGAAGGCTGGATCTGGGATAAGGTGTGGGGAGGGGAAATGAGGAAACTGGTGAAATCCACATTGATCCGTGTGGTTGGACGGTCCCAAGGCTGATGATGAGGCGTTCTTCCACCAGGCGTCGGGTGGTAAGGGTTTAGCGGTGGATCAGATCTGTTTTTTCTACCAGGTCTGTTGATAACATCCAGAATAAATAAAATGCAATTCCCCACGTGAAGTGCAGAATAAGACAGGTTAAAGTTTTGGAGGTTTTAATAACAGCAACTTACATTTTCGTGTGATGTGGGCAATTGCTGGAAAGGTTAGCATTTGACACCTATCTCTGATTGCCCTTGAGATGAGACCTTTGCTGGTCCGCTCCAGAGGGCAGTTAACAGTCAATAATATTGCTGTGTGTCAGGAATCACATATAGACCAGATCAGGCTGGGATGATAGAATTCCTTCCTTAACACAATTGTCAGCAGCAAAAGAGCCCTGAATAATATAGAGGGACTAGGACATCTGCAAATGTTCATAACAGAAAAGAGAATGGGCTGAATTCTCAATGAGGAAAACACTCCTTCACAGGAATGTTACTATTTAGAAATATTCTGCTGTTCCGTTACAACCTCGTTAGGTTGCTAAACCCAATTAACAGTTCCTATCAGCAATACCACATTTTTAACGATTTGGAGATGCCGGTGTTGGACTGGGGTGTACAAAGTTAAAAATCACACAACACCAGGTTATAATCCAACAGGTTTAATTGGAAGCATCGAGCCCTCCACTACCACCTGATGAAGGAGCGTCGCTCCGAAAGCTAGTGTGCTTCCAATTAAACCTGTTGGACTATAACCTGGTGTTGTGTGATTTTTAACTTTGTACACATTTTTAACCACTGCAACAATAACATTGCCAATAGGATAAATATTAGGATGGTCACATTCATGATGACTTTTACTTCAAACTTTGGAAGATAAACTATAAGAGAATGTTTATGGTTCTCCCATGCTCATGGCCAAAAAATATTCCTCAAGAAAGATCACTAACCAAGAATTAGCCTGGCAATTGTTTTCAACACTGTTGGTAGGTTAGGTTTGTGTTAGTGTCAAGATTAGAGTTAGTTTTAGGGTTAGTGTCAGGGTAAAGGTTACAGCCAGTGTCAGGGTTAGGGTTAATGGTGTCAGGGCTAGTGCTATGGTTAGGGTTATGGTTGGTTTAGGGTTAGTGTCAGAGTTGTTGCTCGGGTTAGGATTAGTATCAGTATTTGTGTTGTGGCTTGTGTCAGGGTTAGGGTCAGTGTCAGGGTTAGGCTTAGTGCCAGAGTTAGCATAAGGCTTTGAATTAGGGTTAGGGATACTGTCAGAATTCGGATTAGAGTTAGTGTCAGAGTTAGGGTTAGAGTCTGGATTATTGCTAGGGCTATGGATAAAGTTAGAGTTAGAGTTAGAATTGTGCACAAGTGGATGATCGCTCTCCTCTGTATTGACAGTGACTTCAAAGCTAATCAATTGCCTATGAAAGACCTTGAATATCCTGTCATCACTGCATTGTGCATTGTTTTTCCCGACTTAACTATCATTATATCAATAACCATACAAAGGTCAGCATTTTTTTTAATTAAAATTATTCATCCATTTTATTTCTAAGATAATATTAGTTGACTTCACTTAATGGGAAAGTGAAGCTGTAGGGGAGACAGTCATGTGATGGTAATATCATTGGAATAGTAATTCTGGTGCCTAGGTCAAGGTTTCCAGGGATGTCGCCTTGACTGACTTCAAAGCAGCAGCTGGAATTGAAAACTATTGTTATTCATTGTCGAAACTCATCTGGTTCAAAGAATTTGCTGTCCTTATCTAGTCTGGCCAATATAATGCTGTAGACTGATAGCAATATGGTTAACTCTTAACTGCCCTCTGGAATGGACAAGCAAGCCCCTCAAGTTATAGGCAATTAATGAGGAGCAACAAATGCTGGCCTTGTTGGTAATGACCACATCCTGTGGGAGAATAAAGATAAAGAAGCTGAACCTGGCTTAAGGATGGAACACTGAATTCAAGACCATTCCCCTGCAGAGAAAGTTACTGTGACTGCCAGAGGCAGATCTCTCAGAGAGTGAAAGATAGAGACAGCTGATATTGAGTTTTAAGGGTCCTGACATCTCAGGTGAGGGGTGAGATTGAGGAGGTAGTGACCTTAGTGGATACAGGAATTGAACTCACACTGCTGGGCATGACTTTGCATCTAAAAATCAGCCACTCAGCCGACTCAACTAACCAACCCCCTTTGAAGTGAACCACTGCAACGCTAGGCAGTAAGACCACTCCTAGAATTAAAGGATCAAGTCACACAGTAAGTCAGGTTTTAACACAATTTACCATTAATAATCCAAATGGTGCCTCCTTAAAATGTTGTGCAGGAAATGGTCCACCAACTGTCAAAAGCCAAAGTGAGACCGTTCTGTTTTTCCCAACTTCTGGCATGCCAGTCAGTTCCTAAAGAAAACTTCGGTACGTGCAGAAAGCTCTGCACAGGCAACCTCCAGGGCACTCCAGGTGACATAACCAATTAGTGCCTTAGACAGTAAAAAAACAACAAATTTTCATCAAAGAACACTGACAGAACAGAAGAAACACCAACGCCAACTCTAAACACTATTGGTTGATGTGTGTTATTTCAGCACTGGGCAGAGAAATAACAGGAAGTAACCTTGACTCTAAATTACCAATTCTGATGTTCCCAGTGTAAAATGTGTCAATATACAAATTTTTGTATTGAAAAAGGAATGCATTCGCAGGCAACTTCTGTGATAGAGAGAGCCCACATTGCAGATATTTTACTCTAATCCTGTCCTCTGCTCAGGTTATTTTCTCTTGAGTGGGGGATGCTGAGGGGAGACTTGATAAGCGTTCATAAAGTTATGAGATGCATAGATAGGGTTGATGATCAGAATCTTTTTCCCAGAGTTGAAATGCCTAATAATAGGGGGTATACATTAAAGGTCGGGGGGGGGGAGTACAAAGGAGATGTGAGGGGCAGGTTCTTTTTACCCAGAGAGTGGTAGGTGTCTGGAAAGCACTACTAGGGGTGGTGGTGGAGGCAGATACGATGAGGGCATTTAAAGGGCTTTTAGATAAGCCCATGAATATTTAAGGAATAGGGGGATATGGTCCAAGGGCAGGCAGAAGGGATTAGTTTCATTTAGCATCATGTTTGGCACAACATCGTGAGCCGTTCCTGTTCTGTACTGCTCTATGTTCAATCCACTTTCTGAAACTCAGTTAGTGAAGACATACCAAACCATTCTTTTGGACTATCCCCTTCCTTAAATAAACATTTGGCCACTCTAACTTCAGCTTGTGGTGTGACTTTGGTTCTGATAATGGAATTTGTTCAGCTGTTACTGTGCTCACCACATGAGATGGAACGATACTTGGAATTTGCCCCTCCAACTGTTGTGTCCCTTGCACTTCCCACAGACATGGGTGGAATTATTACTTCCCCCTTTCAGCCAAATCATTCCCCTGATACTGGTCAACATTATCGCTGAGTAATTTCATAACAACTCCAACTACTATTCCACTAATGACTCACATTCTAACTCTTTACAATGGAGCCAAGGTATATCAGCCACTTAACCCGCTTATTCATACTTTAACTTTCATTTTACTCTATGGAGGGAAAACTCTATCCTTTTTCAGCTGAAGAGTTGGAGTAGATCCTGTGTCCCTTATTAATGAGTCCGGCAGCATCATTTGAAGAAAAAGGAGTTGTCTTTACTTTTGACAAATGCCCTCTCTATCTCCCATTTACTCAATTCTGCTCGCTTGCACTCATTGCAGGTTGTTGTTAAAAGAACAATTTGCTCTGTGGTATTTTCCTTCTAAATTACCTTATCGGACTCACTCTTAAGCTCCATAACTTGCCCCATGAGCTTCCCTCATAATATCCATTATTCTGAACGAAGTTGTCCCATTTATTACAGTGGAAACACTCTGTCTTCAATTTTCACATCGCGGTATTTACTCCTGAGTCCCATATTCATCTGTCAATATTAATTTGCTTAACCCTTTTAAATTTTATGCAGGTTTGCTCAGGCAGATTCCTTAAATTCCAAAATGTTTGCCTGCATGCTTTGGGAAGAAACTCACCCACCCCAGAGTAATTTTTTCCACAGCATCAGAATCCATCGAAACATTCTCTGACAGTGATGCGTGAATTTCAAGTGCTGTACCTGTCAATTAGCTTTGCATGGGCAGGGTCCATTTTCCTTTTGGTCAATTAATTTGTCTCTCTATTTTGTCAAGTGTCATAAGGAATACCTCCCTGTACATATCTTCCAATTTTGGTGGAGCCTGAATAGATGTATGTATTTCCTTTTGATTATGACTAGAATTTTCCTCATCAGAGCCTGCATTATCATCTAACGTCTTTTTCTTAACTGCATCATCTTAACCCACTATTCCCTCCAATATTTTCCATTTGCAAACCTATTTTGTTTTTATTTCCAGTTCCCTTTTTACTTTGAGCTGCTTCACTTCCATTCCGCCTTCAAGTTGTTTTAACTGCAACTCAGTATTTACTGATTGCAATGTCTTGCGAATTGCGAGTAATTGGTCTTCCATTGATATTTTCGAATTAACCTGTTCAGAGATGTTAGCACCCAGCTCTGGAGGAGGTGGGACTTAGAGTCATAGAGCCATAGAGATGTACATCATGGAAACAGACCCCTCAGACCAACTCATCGTAGCAGACCAGATATCCTAAATTAGTCTAAGGTTAAAAATCACACAACACCAGGTTAAAGTCCAACAGGTTTAATTGGAAGCACACTAGCTTTCAGAGCAATGCTCCTTCATCAGGTGGTATTGTAGGGCTCAATCCTAACACACAGAATTTATAGCCCTCCACTACCACCTGATGAAGGAGCGTCGCTCCGAAAGATAGTGTGCTTCCAATTAAACCTGTTGGACTATAACCTGGCGTTGTGTGATTTTTAACTTTGTACACCCCAGTCCAACACCAGCATCTCCGAATCATAAATTAGTCTAATCCCATTTGCCAGCATTTGGCCCATATTGTTCTAAACCCTTCCTATTCATATTCTCATCCAGATACCTTTTAAATGCTGTAATTGTACCAGCTTCCACCAGTCCCTCTGGCAGCTCATTTCACACATGCACAGCCCTCTGTGCAAAACATTGGTCCTTTAGGTCCCTTTTAAATCTTTCCCCTCTCACCTTAAACTTCGGCGCTCTAGTTTTGGACTCCCTGATCCTGGGGAAAAGTCATTAGCTATTCATCCTATTCACATCCCCCATGATTTTATAAACCTCTATTCGGTCACCCCCCAGCCTCCGATGCTCCAGGGAAAAGAGTACCAGCCTATTTAGCCTCTCCCCATAGCTCAAATCAAGAAAAGCACAGACAGCAAGGCAGCATCGAGGAGCAGGAGAATTGACATTTCAAGCACAAGCTCTTCATCAGGAATGAAGCTTGTGGGCCAAGGGGGTTGACAGATAAATGGGAGGGGTGTGGGGCTGGGGGGAAAGGTAGCTGAGAATGTGATAGGTAGATGAAGGTGGGGGTGAAGATGATTGGTCAGAGGGGAGGGTGGAGCTGATTGATGAGAAGAAAAATGGACAGGTAGAACAGGTTAAGAGGGCGGTGCAGAGTTGGAATGCCGGATCTGGGATAAGGTGGGGGGATGGGAAATGAGAAAACTGGTAAAATCCACATTAATTCCATGTGGTTGGAAGGTCCCCAGGCAGAAGATGAGGTGTTCTTCCTCCAGGCGTCGGGTGGTAAGGGATTGGCGGTAGAGGAGGCCCAGGACCTGCCTGTCCTTGGCGGAGTGGGAGGGCGAGTTAAAGTGATTAGCCATGGGGCATGTGTCCTGGAGATGTTCTCTGAAGCATTCTGCAAGTAGGTGTCCTGTCTCCCCAATGTAGAAGAGACCACATCGAGAGTAATGGACTCAGTAAATGCAGGTAAATCTCTGACCGATGTGGAAGGCTCCTTTGGGGCCTTGGATAGAAGTAAGGAGGGAGGCATGGGTGCAGGTTTTGCAATTCCTGTGGTGGCAGGGGAAGGTGCTGGGAGGGGAGGATGGGTTTATGGGGTGTGGACCTGACAAGAGAGTTGCAGAGGGAATGGTCTTTACGGAACGTGGATAGGGGTAGAGGGGGAAATATATCCTTGGTGGTGGGGTCTGTTTGTGGGTTGCAATGAGTGTAGTGATTCAACACACACACACAAGCAAAATCAGAAATTGTTGAAAAAACAGAGCATGTCTGGAAGCATTTGTGAAGAGAGATCAGAGTTAACACTTCAGGTCAAGTAAAGGAGTATAAGGAAGGGTCACTCAGCCTGAAACGTTAACTCCAAATTCTCTCTACAGATACTGCCAGAGCTGCTGAGCTTTTCCAGCAATTTCTGCTTTTATTTCTGATTTGCAGCATCTGCAGTTCTTTCAGTTTTTACAGAATGATTCAACATTCATGAACAGGGACAAGTCCAAATGTCTTGCCTTGGAACAGGCTCCTTTGAAGTGGTTCGATAGGTATTCCTTCCAGATACACATAAGTTTGGTCTTCTATGCTGCATTAATGTGGTTTCTGTCCACAAACTGGGGATCATTATGTACTTAGAAAGCTGGCAGGAATCTCACTGATGCTATTAGCTGCTACAAGGTCTTTCCAGTCATCCTGGTATGCGTATCAGGTGCTTCATAGTCTCGGAGGGGAATAATGGAAAATAACAGGTTGCACTTTGCTCTTGTGAGGAATGCGGAGTGCAGATTATGGCTTTCTATGAGATCACAGATCATTATAAGGCTCAGTTACTTAGCTTTCAACAGTTTTCAATCTTGTGCAGCTCTCCTAGGGAGGCTGGATGCTATGGGAGTGTGTGGCCCAATCTTGGATTACATCCACTTGGAGCTAGGAGGCTGTAGAATTCATTTCCAAGGTTAGTAATCATAGCTGAAACAATGGACCAGATTTGAGGCTTTTTGGCGTAGTGAAAGAGGCAGAATGAAAATTGGCCCCAAAAGAAAAAAAAAGTTAAAAAACAGTAAGGCTTAGAAATTAAGATACTGTTCCTCCATTTTGACATTTACAAGATGTGTTGGACCATTATGTCTTGAATTTAACTGGCTTTTCCTTCTGGGGCATAGTTGAAATATTCACGCATCCACCAACTTGATGCATCCAATTGATGGCCAATTAGCAGTTGTTCAGCAGGATTGAGACCAACTAGAGAAAAGGGGATGTGGGTATTTTTTTGGTCTAGTGGTGAGAGGGGTGGTCTCCACCTCAATCGACACTGTAGTCTGGACACTGTAGTCTGGTAGAGGGACAATACCATAAGCTGGGCAGTCAGTCACGACCACAAGTTTAAAGCCCCTTTGCTCTCTGCGTCAGCCTTTACCTGTTGAAAGCATAAAAGGAATTTAAAAACTGAGTTAAGAAGCATAAATGCTGCTACTTTCCTCAAGTGATTCTGCTAGTCCCCTCAATGACACTTCTTGTGCCCTTCAGACCTTGTGCCCCCCCCACCATTGTATCTGAGAAATATTCAGAAGATTTTTATGTCTATTACTCAAAAAATGCATCAGACAACAAGAAACTGCAGCTGATTGGATTTGGAGCAAGCTCAATGTGTCATGAGGTTGTCATTTTAAATGGGAGGTGGTTTGTTGGTTCCTTCTCTCTTTCCCTCCTGTAGTTTTGGTGACCATGCATCATCACATTCAGTTTTACATTCTCACAGTGGAGGGAGTGGAAGGTGGCAGGGAAGGGGGGTTTAGAGGGGAGGGAAGGCCACTCGATTGATGAATGTAAGATCCAGCTGTATGTCGGCATCCGAGATTAGGGTGTGGATTGGATGAAGGAATAGGGAGCTTAGGTCTAGGAAGATTAGGTTTGCGTTCTTATATACATGTTAACAGGTTTTTATTTGACCTGACTATGAAAAAAAGAATAGTGAGAAAGGACATCTCCTCGAACCTGAAGGCTCAGACTGCAGAAAATTGACATCACTAAAACATAGCTCCCTATTCCCATGCTCAGTAGCTATTCTGAGAGAAAAGGTGTAATTAACCCTTTACCTTACATCGCTTATGCCACTGCCTATGCAGGCAAATTGGATAATTTGACTAAAATTACTTGTTAACTTGAATGCCAAATGTCAACACAGCAGTAAATGGGTGATATACTGAAGCAATGTCTTCCATGAGGAAAATAAGGCACTGTCTCCCAATGCCTCCTGTAAGTATTGGATAGAACGTGCTTCGATTTTAAAAATGTGTTCTCGGGATGTGGGCATCACTGGCTGGATCAGCATTAAATTCCCTGTCCCTAGTTGCCCTTGAGAAGGTGTTAGTGAGCTGCCTTTTTGAACTGCTGCAGTCTGCTTAGTGTAGTTAGACCCACATAAGGGAGGAATTCCAGGATTTGATCCAGTGACAGTGAAGGAATGGCAATGTATTTCCAAGTCAGGATGGGCAGTCGCTTGTAGAACTTGTAGGGAGTGGTATTCCTGTGTTTCTGCTACTTTTGTGAAATAATAGTGGTTGTCGGTCTGGAAGGTTCTGTCAAAGGAGTCTTGATGAATTTCTACAGTGCATTGTGTATATGGTACACACTTCTGCTACCGTGAGTCAGTGACAGAGGAAGTTAATGTTTGTGGATGTGGTGCCAATCAAGTTGACTGCTTTGTCTTAGATGGTTCTGAATTAGAGATAAATTTATCTCTCCACCCTTCAGGCTCTCTGCCTGTATTCCTGATGAAGGGCTTTTGCCCGAAATGTTGATTTTACTGCTCCTCAGATGCTGCCTGATCTGCTGTGCTCTTCCAGTACTGCTAATCCAGAATCTGGTTTCCAGCATCTGCAGTCATTGTTTTTACCTTGTCTTAGATGGTGTCAAACTTCCTGAGAGAAACTGGGCTACATTCGTCCAGGCAAGTGGGGAGTATTGCCCCAGACCTGTGCCTTATAGATGGTGAACAGGTTTTGGGGAATGAGTTACTTGCTGCAGTATTACTAGCCTGTGATCTGCTGTTCTATTCCTTGTGTTTATGTGATAAGTCTGGCTTGGTTTATGGTCAATGGTTACCCCCAGGATGTTGGTAGTGTGTTGCTAATAGTCTCAGCTGGGGACCTGGTGCACAATGCTCATTCTTTTAAGCAACAGGGCAGACATGGATGGTAAGAACAGTGTCCTGGATTTGCAAAATGTAGCAGGGGATCTCAACGGTTTGATTTTAACATGGAAGGTCCTAATTATTCATGCTGATCTATGAGGTTTCTGGCTGATGCCAATGTCAAGTGGAATGCTGTCTTTTGGGCCATGCTGTGAAAGGGAACAGCTCACTCATGACAACAAAAATGCAGCACCACAACATGGTGCTGGCACACAGTTATCCTTCACAGTTCAGAGCTCCTGGGGACTCAACTGAAGGATGTCCCCAGCCTATAGCAAACATTTGTTGACAAGTTGTGGTAAAACACAATGGAGGCAATTGGTGGATCGAAGTGAAGTTCCTATTAGATCTTCTTTGCCAAGGACCATCAGAAATGGGTTTAGTATCATAGAATTCCTACATTGTGGAAGCAGGCCATTTGGCCCATCAAGTCCACACCAACCCTCCAAAGAGCATCCCACCCATCCTGTAATTCCCATGGTACTCCATCCCTGAACAGTATGGTCAATTTAGCACGGCCAATCTACCTGACCTGCACATCTTTGGACTGTGGGAGGAAGCCGGAGCATCCTGAGGAAATCCACACAGACAGTCACCCAAGGCTGGTCCCCTGGAACTGTGAGGCAGCAGCGCTAACCACTGGGCCACCATACCCCTCCTTTGACTTGTGTCAAATACTTTCCATTTGCCTATTGCATGGCTGCTTCATAGTCTCTTGGCATTCCCTGAGCTGGAGCAACACCAGCGGGGTCCAGTATAATTTCAGACATGAATTTGAAGGTGAGCGGAGCAGAGTGCAGAATGACCCATCTTTATTCTAGTGAATCATTTAGGTTACGGACATTTGTTTTTAGCTGCATTGCATTGATTAAATTTAAATTTGTTGGCTTATATCAACAGGCTTTTCCACTGGTGGTCATTCAGCATCTGCTCACAGTTGCCTTTCCAAATGTCAGACAAGGTTAACATCATTCCCTTTAGTCAAAACGAAACGCTGAGCTAAAGCAACATCATGCTGGGAAATGGTGAGAAGGAAGGTGTTAATGACTCTGTAACATTCATCTTAAAGACTCAAAAGCCAGGCACATCTTTCCCCTCAATACAGATTATGTTGCTGATTATTCCTGGGTAGAACAGGTCACTTCTTAATGATTGGTATTAGACAAGTTCTGTGTAACATATTCTCACTGCAGTGGCTCCATGAATCTTCCTTCAGATGCGAGGAGTTCCCTTGAGGATCACAGTCAAAGAGGTAGATAGAAGGAAGCATAAAAATCAATTTCCATTGCAAGTTGTTGCTTCCCCATTTTCGTGCAAGAGGATTAGGCATTTTCCAGTGGCAAAGGTGAAGAAAATAAGCTACGAACTCTTTATCCTGGAGATAAAACCCTCTACAAAGTGAAATTGCCGATTTTCATGGAAAGGGATCATTCACCAGACACGCAAGGCGGAATATTTCTGTCCATATTTTAAAAACGCATCTTTCTTCTCGTCAGGTTTTCTCACCACGTGTCATCGGCCCCCAGCATGATGGATCCCAGGAATTCAAATCCTTTAAAATTTCCAGGCCAGATTCCAGGAAAATGAGAAAAAGAGGCTTGATGTGTTGTGATTGGAGGTGGCAGTTTTCACTTGAAGGTAAAGTTTTTCGGAAGTTGCATCAGCCACAGCCTGTGACTTTTCCTGACACTCTCCATCCCGGCCCCTGGGGAGGTTTAATGAGGAAGAACAGAGCAGCATCTGCATTCGATTTTGACAGAGTAAAGATCTGGAGTCTGAAATGCAATCTCGAAACAGTAATGGAAACCTGGGAGGCCCTTAGAAATGAAATGGATTTCAAATAATTCAGTCATTGTGAAGCACTGGTAATAAGCCTCAACATTCGGCACGTTACTGAGTTGTTGGTTTTATTTGCATTCTCTGTTTTATGTTTTACATTTATTCATGACCAATAAGTTTATTAGCTTTGCTCTAAAAATCAGCCATGCCTCAATGGGCAATGCCATTTTTTGTTATTCATTTATGGGATGTTGACATCACTGAACAGACCAGCATTTATTGCGCATTCCTAATCACCCTGGAGAAAGTGGTATTGAGCTATCCTCTTGAACTATTGCAGTCCTTGGCATGTAAGTAGACCTATCCCAGATGCTATCAGGTCGTGAGTTCCAGCAATTTGACTCGGTGACATTGAAGGAACAGCGTTACATTTCCAAGTCAGAATGGTGTGTGACTTGGAGATGGACTTGCAGATGATGGTGTTCCCGTTTATCATGGGATCATAGGACTCCCCACAGTGTGGGAGCAGGCCATTCAGCTCACACCGAAACTCTGAAGACCGTCCCACCCGTTATGCATACCAGCCTATCCCTGTAGCCCTGCATTTCCCATGGCCAATCCACCTAGCTTGCGCATCCCTGGACACTATTGGCAATTTAGCATGGCTAGTCCACCTAACTTACACATCTTTGCACTGTGGGAGGAAACCAGAGCACCCAGAGAAAACCCACACAGACACGGGGAGAATGTGCAAACTCCACACAGTCATCCGAGGCTGAAATTGAACCTGGGTCCCTGGTGCTGTGAGACCACCGTGCCACCCTATGTATGTGACAATAGACTATAGAGTAGGCCATTCTGCCCTTCGAGCCTGCACCATCATTCATTATGATCATGGCTGATCATCCTTAATCAGTATCCTGTTCCTGCCTTATCTCCATAACCCTTGATTCCACAATCCTTGAGAGCTCTCTC
>NC_057733.1:9749831-9806604 GCF_004010195.1 Chiloscyllium plagiosum
GCTGCACTTCCTCAATAGCCAGAATGTCTTTCCTCAAATTTGGAGACCAGAACTGCACGCAGTACTCCAGGTGTGGTCTCACCAGGGCTCTGTACAGCTGCAGAAGCACCTCTTTGCTTCTATACTCTATTCCTCTTGTTATGAAGGCCAGCATGCTATTAGCCTTCTTCACTACCTGCTGTACCTGCATGCTTGCCTTCATTGACTGGTGTACAAGAACACCCAGATCTCTCTGTACTGCCCCTTTACCTAAATTGATTCCATTTAGTAATCTGCCTTCCTGTTCTTGCCACCAAAATGGATAACCATACATTTATCCACATTAAACTGCATCTGCCATGCATCTGTCCACTCACCTAACCTGAAGAAGGGCTCATGCCCGAAACGTCGATTCTCCTGCTCCTTGGATGCTGCCTGACCTGCTGCGCTTTTCCAGCAACACATTTTCAGCACTCACCTAACCTGTCCAGGTCATGCATCTGTCTACTCACCTAACCTGTCCAGGTCATGTGAGTCAGAATATTGTAGATTTATGACTCACTCCAGGCACTTAAACCCCTAATTTAGAATGATAGATCAATGAAAGGGTGTGGCATTGTTGGATATGAAATCCTTCGAATGAGAGATGAAACTGATGCCTTGTTTCTCCTATTAGGTGGACAGAAAAGATCCCATGGCCAGACACTGAACAGGGTGATTCTCTTTCTTGTCTCAATTAATATTTTATTGCCAACTACACTAAAAACAGATGATCGTATCATCATTCCTTTGTGATACCTTGCCATGAGCAAATTGGTTTCTGCCTTTCCTACATCACAGCAGTGATTACACTTCAAATGCTCCTCTTTGGCTATAAGATGCTTTCAGGTATCCTGAGGAGACAAGTAGTGCCACATAGTTAAACTGAATTGCATTAGCTTTACTGTCACACGTACTCAAGTGACCACAGTGAAAAGTTGCTGCATTACAGCACCATCTTTGGTACAAAGGTACTTAAGATCAAATTCTTTAAAAAAAGAGATTAAAGAAATAGTCCAGCATTATATTAGAAAAACAGAGAAGTAAGAAATTCAGACTAGCAGTCTTTCTGACCAAATCCATGTGGGCACCCAGCTTCAAGGGAAACCTTCACCGCCACCTGTGCCAGACCCACCAACGTAAGAGTTGCCTCACTTTAAGTACCATCTCTTCACCCCTGGGACCTACTTTGCTGACGCTGCTGAGCCCACACTCGTCCCACAGCCAGGAATCCCTGGCTCCACTGCCAGGCCAGGCTGCTGCCCAGGCCACGAATCCCGCTCCAGCTGCAGATGTCGCCTTGCCAATGCCACCATCTTAGAGGGTCCACTGGCACTGGTGCTGCCATCCCCGGCTCGCTGGAGGAGTTTCGCTGCTACCAGCTCTGAACGGCAGGAGAAAAATGCCTTTCTTTCCATAAAGTGCCTTTGATTTTACACAAAGATTACTCAACTCCACCTGGGTACACCCTTCCATCTGAGTAAACACTTCCAAAAACTGCCCACATCTGTCCTACTCAAAGCCCAGTCAAACAAAAATAAACCAAAGGCCTGCAGATGTTGGAAATCTGAAGCAACAATGGAAATTGTTGGAGGAACTCAGAAAGGCTGACAGCATCCGTGGAGAAAGAGCAGAGTTAACATTTCGAGTCCACTGACCCTTCTTCAGAATGTTCTATGCTAACTCTGTGAACTTCCCTTAACATCTACATTCTCTCCACAGGTGCTGGCAAGAACTGCTGAGTTTTTCCTGCAATTTTTCCATCTTTGTTCTAGTCTAACTCATCTGAAGGCTGGATGCGAAGAACACATGTACCAATCGGCAGCAAGACCAAACGTGTGCAGGTACTAATGGCTCTGCCCCTCACTGAATTACTGTCTTCGCTGATCTCTAGCTCTGGTGCTCGGTGTCATGGCTCTGGGTACAGGTTCAGAGTTTTGGGGTTTTCTCCTGTTTGCCATTTACTGCATGTTAAACTTGGCTGTGGCATCTCAGAATTAAGGTGGCAGGAATGAAAATGAGCCAAGTTTCTTACTCATTAAAAATGTCAGAAATTGTGAAAAAGCTCTTAGGAAAGGGGGAAGCCAAGTTATTGAGTGCACAACAAAGTTAAAGACAAAGGAATGGGAAGCACATCATAAAAATAGCCGTTGGAAGGGAGATAGGTTCCTCTTTGCCTGCTGTCTGCAAACTACCAAAGATATTAACTCATTTTAATTTAAAAGTCACAGGGTAATGTTTTTGTCTTTTGCTTGGAGCTCTCACACTTATCATTGCACAGCCAGTCCCTGCTCTCCCACTATAACATTTTATTGCTTGCAGCTACATTCCGGCACATTTATGGGATGTCAGTTCTTGTAAATCATTCCTAAGCCGTAGTCATTCTTTGCAATGACAAGCTGCTAATTGCTGGTCAGCATGATGAAAAGCTAAATTACTTTAACTAAATCTGATGTTGGGTTATGAAGGCTGAAATGAGGGTAATTGGGCTCTGGTGAAATGTCTGTTGATTGAATGTTGGCTGATTCAATGAAGGAAATCAGGCTGCGAGCATTTCAGAATAACTCCACTTCAGTAAATGCAGGTAAAGTTCCCTGAGCTGCACTGACGCTGGGTCAACAGGAATAACCCTTACAACACAGCCGACTTTGAGAACTAGTAACTGAGAGAGTTCAGAGATGGTGTGGCGGGTACAGAACCTGCTTTTCTTTCCACCCCAACTGAAAATTACTTCAGGGAAACAGGGAGAGACTTTTAAAAATGGGCCAGACTGTCTGATTTAAATTACATTTATTGAACAGTGAACGCAGCTGTCTGTTACCGTGGTTATACCAGGGCCTTGGGATATGGGTCTTGTTTACATCAATGTTGATTCCAAATGGAACAACATAGAAAACACCAGAGTAAATTTTGCAGGGACCTGTATGGTGCTTGTGAAGAAATTTGTTAAAGTAAAGGAACATTTTGGGTCATGTGTGTGGTGTGGAGATCATATTATAACCAAGAACTGTGAACACCAGAAATCTGAAAAAAATCCAAAACTCAGCAGGTCTGGCAGTACCTGTGGAGAAAAAGCAGAGTGAACATTTCTCATCCATTGAGGGTTAACTCTGCCTTTGCTGTCTGTGTGCTATACCTCTGAGCACATCCATAAAGAACCATCCTGAGAAGGGCACCCACATGGGCCTCACCAGTGAGCACCAGAACAGCAACTGAATGAGTTGCATCATGACAGCACACAATGAATGACGATGTGGAGAGGGTAAGCTTTGGGTGTTGTCAGTGGGAGCCTGAATCTTCCAATGTCTCACAGATGACAGGGGGCTGTCAGACACGTCATCCAGACACACCTGGTCTCTTGGTGCAGATGTTCTGTGCCTCCCTGTCAGGTTCCTCAGCAGATTCACATGTAGCAGAACTCATCAGTGATCTTGTCCCCCAATGAGCTGGCTCATGAGGCTGTTTTGCTTTACCTCTTGCATGGCACAGTGAACCACCACAAACAAATCACAAGGTTCCATTAGCCTTCAAGGTACATGTGGTGCCAATATCTGAGTTGGTTCATATGAGTGCTGAATCAAGAGCTGGTTCTCTCTGCTCAGTACTGCGCTGATGTCCCATCTCCTCATCTTGGGCTTCCTGTGACTGGATATTACCTCAGAGTTTAAGAGCTGACAATCAGAGTGGGAAGGTTTGTGTGAGGGAAGTGGGATATGGAAAGCAGGAGGTCCACAGTCGCTCCATCTGCAGCTTATTCATCATGCCAGAGTGCAGGATAAGAGTGAGCTTGGAGTTGAGAAGGAAACATCATTATCCTCCACAATCTCATCAAGCCCAGATGCTACGGGCGCTGTCACAGTCAGGTGTATGATAAATGGAACCATCTCTGTCTCAGATTCAGGTGATGCAGTCCTCCTTGTCCTGTCAGTTGTTCACTGCACTTTTAGTCTGTCGACTAGCTTGTCATTCCAAGCAGGAAGACAGGGTTCATTGTTTTTATTCATTCATGGCTGAGCCAGCATTTATTGTCTATCCCTTATTGCCCTTGAGAAGATCTCCCTTCTTGAGTCACTGTGGTCTATGTGGCATAAACACCCAAAGTGCTATTAGGAAGGAACTCCAGGGCTTTGATCCCACATCAGTGAAATAACAAGGATATAGCTCCAAGTCCGAATGCTCTGTGGCTTGGAGGGAACTTACAGCTGGTTGTGTTCCTATGTTTCTGCCCTTGTCCTTCTAGATGGCTGGGGTTGCAGGTTCGGAAGGTGCAGCCATTAAGAGATTTAATGATTTGCTGTGGTGCATCCTGTCGCCTATCCGCACCACTGCTTCTGATGGACAGAATGGATGCTTGCAGAGTAGGTGCTAACCAAGCAGGCTGCTTTGTTCTGGATGGCGTTAAGCTTCTTGAATGTTGTAGCTGCACTCATTCAGGCAAATGGAGAATATTCCATCACATTCCTGACTTATGCCTTGTCGCAAGGGAACAAGTTTTGTGGAGTCAGAAGATGAGTTAATCACCACTGAATTCCCAGTCACTGGTTTGCTCTTGTAATTGTAAGTATTTGTATGTTTGGTTCAGTTTGGTGTCTGGTCAATGGTAATCCCTAGGATACTGATGGTAAGTTTTTCAGTGATGATAATGTTATTGAATGTCATTGCTTGGAAATTTCATGATATGAATGTTACTGGCATATATCAGCCCAAGCTAGAATATGATCACGATCTTGCTGCATATGAACATGTTGAGAGTGTGGTGCTGGAAAAGCACAGTAGGTCAGTCGGCATCCGAGGAGCAGGAGAAGCGATGTTTCCGGCATAAGCCCTTCACCAGGAATGAATGATCTCCAGCATCTGCAGTCCTCACTTTCTCCTCACATATGAACATAGGACTGATTCAGTATCTGGGGAATTGTAAATGATCATTATACAACCGTCAGTCAATTTTCCACTTCTGATTTTATGAAGGAGGAAAGATAATTGATGAGAAAACTGAGGATGTTTGGACCTAGGGCACTAACTGAGCAGGAACTTCTGCAGAGACGTCCTGGGACTGAGAAGATTGAACTCCAACAACACAATCATTTTCCTTCATGCCAGGTATGACTCCAACTAGCGGAGAGTTTTCCCTTGATTTCCACTGATTCCAGTTTTGCTAGGGCTCATGGGTCAGGGGAATGCTACCTTAAAATCAAGAGTAATGACTGAGTTCAGCTCTTTATTGAGAGGCCCAAGTTAGCATCAGTGAGCAGGCAATTTCTTTGTGAGTGCCATTTGATAGCTCTGTCACGACACCTTGAAAGAATGCTACCTTAAAATCAAGAGTAATGACTGAGTTCAGCTCTTTATTGATGTTTGAACCAAGGCTGTAATGGGTCAGGAGCTGAGAGGCCCAAGTTAGCATCAGTGAGCAGGCAATTTCTTTGTGAGTGCCATTTGATAGCTCTGTCACGACCTTGAAAGTAGGTTATAACAATGTAATTAAACTATTGTATATTTTATAGAAAAGACTCAATCGATGGTTGGAAAAATAGCCTCAGGATCTAAAAATGGTTGTCATATGTCACATGGCTAATTCTTGTTGATTCATTCAGCCAGAAAAGGCACACAAGTTGATGTCATGAGGGAACCATTTGGAATTTGATTAGCCATTGGTCAAGATGATGGGTCCTTAAACCTTTGAGAATCCAGAAACTTTTGACCCAAACAGCAGACTGAGAGAAGCTGCCTCCCAGGGAATTCCAGTATCCTTGAACTGGCTTTGTGAGACAGTATTTCATCAAAAGTGGCAGCCATCTGAGGTTTCATCTGTATAAGGCTGTGAGATACAAGTCTAAGCACAACTCTCTGCTACGATTGTCAGGATGTTACCAGGTCCTATCGTCCTTTCAATCACCAATGCCTTCAGGTCATTTCGTCATATCACTTGGAGTGAATCAGATTCACTGACAGCTGCCATTGGTGATGTTGGCTTCCTGTTCTGACCTGTCTATGGTATATTGCTTCTGCTCTTTGGGAGGCAACAGAAGTCCTGTTTGGTAGCTTCACCAGGTTAACACCTCATTTTCAGGTATGCTTGGTGTTGCTCCTGACATGCCCTCCTGCATTCTCCATTGAACCAGGGTTGACCCCCTAACTTGATGTGGGGTTGAGTGGGGGATATGTGAAGTTTCAGGTTGTGATGGAACAGAGTTCTGTTGTTACTGATAGCCCACAGTACCTCATGGATGTCCAGTTTTGAGTTGCTAGATTTGATTGAAAACTATCCCATTTAGCGGTGTGGTAGTGTTACACAACAGAGTGAAGGATATTCTCAATGTCAAGATAGAAATTTGACTTCACAAGGGTAGTACTTTATCAATACTCTCACTGACAGAGATATCTGAGACAGGCAGATTGATGAAGATGAGGTCATGTAAGCTTTTCCCTTTTAATGTTCTTTATACGACTTGCCACAGACCCAGTATACCAGCTTGGTCCTTTAGTATTCGGTCAACCCATTCGATAGTAGTGCTGTTGAGCTATTGTTAGTGCTGGACATTGAAATCCCTTTAGGATACATACTCTGCCCTTGCCACCTCCAGTGCTTCTAGCAACTGTTATTCAACATGGAGGGGGACTGATACATTGACTGAGGAGGCAAGGGTTTGAGGTGGATGGTAATCAAGAGGTCTCCTTGCCGGGCAGACCTCTGTACAGTGTGATCTCGGGCAGCAATTTGGTGCGGCTAAATTGATGAGTGACAGTCATATAGAGAAATGTCTAAAACTTTCATAACAGACCCAAATGTTTTTAATTGGATGTGTGTTTGCCAAACTAGCTCCCATGTGTAATGCGATTGGATTAATGATAATTATTTAACACTAATTTAGTTACTCATTTCATTAATAACAATTATTTTTGACAGTAGCAAAGTAACTCGAGATCGCAAGGTTTGATTCTATTTCCTCTTCCACTCACCTCTGACCTCACCACTATGGACTAATCTTCCTGTGAATGTCAATGGGAGTTTCATTTGAATCCTATGTTGTATCATGTAAATGGGCTGTAAATAAAATTGAGAAAACATAATTTGCTTTTTTTAAATTGTGGCCGGTGAGTATGTCTAATAATGTCTCATTAATGATCCCTCAATCAGCCAGGAGCACTCAACCCTTTCAATCAGTGACTGGGGAAGTACTTTGACCAGCTAGACCACTCCAAAATAAGACCATAAATATTGAAGGCATGACTTCTGAAAGGAAGTCTTGTTTGTTTTTCCAAATCTTATAATATGTGATCGGATGGGTGAACATGTGGGCTTAATAATTGAGCACGGCTTTGTGTTCAATTGTTCTGCTGGTATCAATTATTTAATATTTATACAGAATCCATTTCTTAGAAACTGCTTTAGATTTTCCCATTTATTGAAGGCAATAGTAATGAATGAGGCCATTCTGCCCATTGGAATGTTAAGAGCCAACAAACCCTCCATTGAATTTCTCTGAAAGTATATAAAATCCTAGCTTTTACCAGTGATTTGTTTTAGTGATACTTAACTATCCACATGGCCATACCGCCCTCCCCTTTCCCCAAAGTCCTACAAATTTACCCAATTTCCTCTCAGGAGTTTCTGTGAACCTGCTTCCTCTAGACAATGCTTCCCATCATTAATGTGGGGAGAGCAGTCAGCCAGGGTTAAATCTGGGTGGAAGAAATTAAGAAGTAAGTGGTCTCATTAAAATTAATGAAAAGAGCAACACATCCACAAGCATCCACTCCCCCCAACACCAACGCTCAGAGCAGCAATGTGTACTATCTCCAAGCTACCCTGCAGAAATTCATCAGAGATCCTCAGGCAGTGCCCTTGCAAACCCATGACCACTTCCACCCACAAGGACAAGGGCAGCAGATACTTGGGAACGCCATCACCTGCAACTTCCCCTCCAAGCCATTCACCATCCTGACTTGGAAATATATTGTCGATGCTTCAATGTCGCTGGGTCAAAATTCTGGAATTTCCTCCCTACTGGCATTGTGGGTCAACCCACAGCAGATAGGCTGCAGCGGTTCAAGAAGGCAGCTCACCACCACCTTCTCAAGGGCAACTAGGGACCGGCAATAAATGGTGGCCCAGCCAGCAATGCTCACATTCCACAAATGAATAAAAAATAACCTCACTTCCTGGGAACAGACTGGTCACCCCTTGCCCACGCCACCTCTGTTAACCTTGGATGTTGAGAGGTTTTGATGTGGGTTTAGTTCAGATTTTAGATTAAAAAAAAATAAATTAAGTTCTTCTGACCAAAAAGCAATTCATTTTTGGGGATCAAAATTCTTCCCTTAACCCATAGTTCCAGACTCTCCAGGCAGGGCTAATTTCCTCTCAGCAATTACTCTGTCAAGTGGTTTAAAAAATGCTATTCTTTTCAATGAGATCACCGCTCATTCTTATGAAGCTCAGTGCTAACTTGCATTTGAATCGCTTTTGTTTCTCAGTCAGTCCTGCCTGAGCTCAGGACATGCCTTAAGAGTTGGACAAGCTGCTTCCTCAACAGTGATATAAAATCTGAGGCGGGCTCTCAGAATCCAGTCACATTAGCAACTTGAGCTGGGTGTAATTTAACCAGGTGGATTTTAGGTCATGAATCTTAAGTGGACCACAGTCCCAAAGGACTGAACATCTCTTGCCTGCTGCAACAGTTTCAGTTCCCTGATCAGCACTTCTCTGGCCCCATTCCCTGATGTTGCCTGTCTATAGACCAATGGCACACAGTTATTTGAACTGTGAGTCTTGGTGTCTCATACTCTCTAGCAACTGGAAGAAGGTGTATCTGCAGTCATTTCATGGAGAAATTTTATAGCAAATGAAATGGAAACTTTAACCTTAATTTTCCAATTGGCACTGTTTTAAAGTCAACATTTACCCATTTATAAGGAATGGATTACATAACATTGAATTGCCTTTGCCTAATTAGTCTGGCTGGATCCAAAACCTGATCCTCTATCACTGAAGCATCCAACCTATGATTATTATTATGCTCAGAGTGCGAAATCTGCTATCATTTTGACTACTTTGAAGTAAACAGATGCTGCTTTGTCTATCTGGTATGACACGATTTTCTAACAAGTAGTTTGCATCAATATTAACTTCATCCAACTGTTACAACTGGAATGTAATTCTATGCAATGAAATTTATCTGAACCTTTGTCACTTTCATCAAAGTTGATAGAAAATATGTAAAATGAAACTTTCACATTTTCCAGACATCCAAGAACACTTCACAACCAATGAAATCCATTAGAGGTGTAGTCCCGCAATGTAGGGAAATCTGCCAACAATTAGCACACAGGAAGATCCCATAAATAGCAAAGAAATGAATGACCAGATGGTAAACTTGGAATGAATTCTTAATCCCAATGTCTCTGTCTAGGTCTCCCTGATTCCTTTCAAATGGATCCAGTTTTCTATATGCTGACGATGTGCATTTTTTGACCATTTTTCACTTATCAATGCTCAATTAATTTGCTATTTCTGTGCTCCAGTGCATGATCATTTGTGAAAGTTGCTGGAAAAGCTCAGCAGAACTGAGGAAGGGTTACTCGACCCGAAATGTTACCTCTGATTTCTCTCCAGAGATGCTGCCAGACCTGTTGAGCTTTTCCAGCAATTTCTGTTTTTGTGTCTGATTTACAGGATCTACAGTCCTTTCGGTTTTTATTTCAGACATTTCTTCTGTTGCTTTGTGCTTGCGATGAGATGTGCAATGGGAATAGATAGACTCCCTCATGGGAAATCATCCCTGCAAGATGTAATTTTTCCACATATGTGGCCCTATTGTGTATATCCAATATTAAGATCAAGAACAAGCCCATTGCGCAAATTATAAGTAACACTTTGGTCCAGAAACCATTGGAGATTTTATCTTACAGCAAATGTCATGAATTTGATTTTTTTCCTTCATTTCAGGCGTGGGGCATGAGGGTAAATCTTACACCACTCTCGAGTGTAGGAAGAAAAGTGGTTGTGGAAATACAATGGGAAGGGAGGCCAAACCACCGAATCCTGATGGTGAGGATAAACCTTCTCAATTCTCCGAACTTTAAAGATAGGTTGACCTTTCCACAGACAAAAACAAAGGAAGCCTATTTTCCTGCATTTGTATCTCATCACAAGGTCAGCTCACCAGAATAAAATGCTCCTAATTGATTAAGTTCTCCCTGGCCAAGATTATAGAATCCCTACAATGTAGAAGCAGACCATTCGGCCCATCAGGTCAACACCAAGACTCCAAAGACCATCCCACCCAGACCCACCCCAGCCCTATAACGTTGCATTTCCCATGGCTAATCCATCTAACCTGCACATCTTTGGACTATGCGAGGAAACTGGAGCACCTGGTGGAAACCCACACAGATATGGGAAGAAAATGCAAACTCCACGCAGCCAATTTTCTAAGGCTGGACTCAAGGCTGCCTTGGTGCTGTGAGGCAGCAGTGCTAACCAGTGAGCCACCATGCCATCTTAAATATGGGTTCAGAAACCTGACTGCAGATGAGAGGTGTGTACACAGAGGACAGACCTCTTCCTGTGCTTTAGAGTAAGTAGTTGCAATATTGTGCTCCTGGCAACACATTATTAATGTTGATAATTTTGACATTGTTTGCTTAGTGATACCTTCAGCTGAGTGAAGCCTGCTCAAGGGAACAAGGGTTCACCTGGGAAGGCTAGGGCACTGTCCGGGGAAAGGGACAAGTTTTCACCAAACCTCAAATCCAGAAGCTATTTGATGACCAAGCAAGATTGCTTACTTTATTCATAACTTAATTTGGAAATGTTTGCTTCAACAGACAGCCATTTAGGATTGCCTTGGCCACAGAGAGTTTTCAATGGATTATGTCCAATATCTCACAAGGGTTGGATATGGCATATCTATGACAGATTGCTACATGGGAAGACAGTTAAGGAACATAATGATAGGGTCCATGCAGTTTTAAAATGCCCACAGGCCAAAGAACTCACTTGCAATATCAAGTGTGAATTCTCCAAAGAATCAATTTGCTTCCTAAGGCACGCTCTCAACAATGATGGAATAATGTAAAACCCATAAAAAAAAACAAAGATAGGATTCTTCCACTCTGAAAATGTTATGTGATTTGTAAAGATTTCTAGGCATGGTAAGCAAGTTAGCAACGTGTTTGACCCTGAGTTTTTAGTAATTCTGACTGAATCTTTGAGGCAACTCCTCACAGACAGCCAAAGATGATGCTGGAACTCATAGCAGGAGGAAGCTTTCCAAAAGATGAAGGACATGCTAACATGCAAAGAGGTTCTGACCTATACAATTTTTCCTTTCCAATTACCTTAGCTGTAGATGCTTATGCTACACACAGAAGACAGTGTTGTTTCAGGAGAAATCCAGTGAATGTAGGAAATTGGTATATTATACCTCCAGGGCATTGTCAGGCGTGGATAGGACAGTAGGAAATGGACTTTGGTGGAACTCTCACACTGAAAATCCAGAGATTGTCAGCCAAGAGGTAGAGTAAGGAATGGGTTTTCTTGTCGCAGGCTCCTGAGTTTTACTCTCACTTGATCCAGCAACTTGAACATCTGGAGGAATTATTGTGCAGACAAGAAAAGTGAGTTTTTGTTTGTGCAGACTGCTTCCTGGGTAGTACTTTCTGTAAGCTCAAGGTCTCTGAGCAATACAGTCTACTGGTCTTCAACTGAAAGAAGCCAAAACACTGCTTAGCCTGAGGGTGACTGGCACAAAATAACCTCTCAGTAAACGTATCACAAACACTTTCATGCCAGTGGGTGAGAAAATACTCAATATTGTTCCCACTATTTGACAATGATACTGCCAGCCCCCTTAATTGTGTTCTCACATTGCATTCATTGTTGAGTTGCAGAACATTGTAATGTTGAATTGTGTTGTGTTGGTGTTGGGTAGATTCACTGCCGCCAATCCTTCTCATTAGTCTCAGCTATCTGTAGAACACTTCCCCTACCTGGAAAGCTGCCTCTCATCCAAGGCTGACATCGATGCAGAGATTCAACATCGCAACCAATCTGCAAGCACCACTTTCAATGTCTATAGATGAGAGATTTTGATGGCTGTAACTTCTGTGATGATACCATGATCCCTTGTGTAAAAGAAAGTCATCCTTCTGACACTTCTATATGGCTCCGAAACTTGGACTATGCATAGACATCACCTTAAGGCCCTTGGGAAATACCGTCAACTCTGTCTGAGACAGATTCTTTACATCAGCTGGGAGGACAGGTGTGCTAACATCAGCATCCTTGAAGCAGCCAATAGCACCAGAATCAAGGCCAGAATCATCCAAAAACCAACTCTGCTGGGTCAGCCACATGCTTAGGATACCTGAGTTCCAACTTCCAAAGCAAACCCTATTCACCCAGCTTAAGGAAGGCACTCGAATAAGAGGAGGACAAAAGAATCATTTCAAAGTCTCCCTGAAGGCCTACCTTCAGAAATGCAACATAGATGCTAATGCATAGGAGATGCTCTTTGAAATGAAAGCAACTCGTATGAAGGATCACAATTCTCTGAGAACATCCATCGTCAAGAGGAAGTATGGAAAAGGAACCAGAGAAAGGAGTGCCAGTGATCTCAAGATCAGAAATCAATTCCACCTCCCGGACACACTAGCCAAATGTCTGGTGGGAGATGCGGCTCTAGGATTGGGCTCATCACATGAAGCCAAAAAGCCCATGACCAGAGACATGGAATTTCCTGATGGACAATCATACTTTTTAGTGAGTGATTGTTGCTAATGTTGAGTCTGAGCTATTGACCCCAAACTTGGAGGGATGCCCATTAAGTCAGCTTATTACACATTGTTAAATAGCTAATTATATATGAGATACACAATGGTGTCTTCTGAAAAATTAGGCTCAACTTAGGGGTTATAACTACATGATACTGTTGGCTCCATTGACTTAGAACTACAACAACAACTTAGAGAGATCCTGCAAACACTGCTAAATGATACCCACACCCATCTTATAATTGGTTAGCCCCTCTCAGGTGAAGGGTATATGCTCGAAATGTCAACTCTCCTGCTCCTCAGATGCTGCCTGACCTGCTGTGTTTTTCCAGCACCACACACTTCGACTCTGATCTCCAGCATCTGCAGTCCTCAACTTTCTCCTCCCAGGAACAGTCCTTTACATCCTGATGGGTAAAACAAACCTCATGAAGTCAGATAACCTCCCAGGAAACCCTGTGGATGTGCTGTTAACTTGAAGTTAATGGGCTCATTAGCCTATGTTATTAAGCAATACACCTCCCCGCCCCCACGTGGCCCACATGATAGCAGCCTAACAGGCTTCCAGTATGCCTGGAACAAGACAGATTGCAGTTGGTTTCCTGATTGGCACATATTTTTGCTAAATTTAACCCCCCACCCTCACTGTCCTCCCAACTCTTAAACCTGTGCACATCTCCAGGTTAAAACTGGCCTTCAGTTGTCTCGAGGTTGAACAGCCTGCATAGGCCTGGAGCACAGTTTGTTGTTGAATGGCTGTTTCCCTCCCTCTTCACTGAACAGTACACTCTAACCTTGACAATCCTTGCACTACTAACCTGCCTTTTTTTTATTACACACTAATCTACCTTTTTTTTATTACACTTTATGTTAATATTTTCCTCTTAGCCTTTCCAGTTTCTCTCCTTTGGTGGTCTATACATATTAGCACTTGAATATTGCAGGCATGATCGCTGTTCTTATTAGTCCAGAGCCCCCATAAGTCAGAAGTTTCCTGGAGTAACTCAAGGTTAGATCATAATTTGCCAGGATATATTTCACAGAACACAGAGAAACCTAAAACCTCTTTATTACCATGGCCTCAATGAGTTATGACTGTATTTGCAACTAATTAAATGTGACTGAAAGTCATTTTTGGGTTCGCCGAAACATAATGTATGTCTTAGCAGCTCCTTGCCTTTTCCAGATGCTTCCACCCTTTATTATAGTTGAGCATTTAAAAAACTCAGTAAGGTTAATTACAACACATATGGCTTGAGTGTGTAAACCACACAGAGCCCTTTAGTTTTTTTTGAACGTGACATGCATTCTCTATGTAGTTTTGGTATAATGTCACATTGTGTGCTTGCTTCTCTCTCACCTCTATCACTCTTAAATGAGTACAGTCTTTCTGAATGGCACAGGAAGCTGAAATCTGAAATGGGTCGTCGCTTAATTGCAATTTGATAACTGAGAAGCTACAGCACTTCCACATCGACGCCATTTCTCAATCTTAACTTGGAAGGAAACAGATTCTCAATCTAATGAAATTGGGTGTTTGTGGTTTTAAGTTTTTGAGTGTCAATGTAAAGTTAATTAAAATAACAATGTGCTTTTGAATAGATTTCAGGATTGGGCCTGTTTTGCTTATTTTTGATGGTGCTCTTTTCTCAATTATTATTCGGTTAATTTTTATCCTGGAAACAGATTGTGCGATGGGTCTGGGGTTTCGTTCAATTATAATCCTTACAAATTAGGACAATGGATCCTCAATTCCTTTTTTGCTTACGCAATTTGTAAGGTAGAGAGATGATGGAATGTGCAAAGAATTGTGACCAAATGGCAAGACCCTTCAAACCATCATTTCAGGACAGTGATACTAGGAGTTCCTGTGATAGAGTCATAGAGTCATGCAGGATTGAAACAGACCCTTCGGTACAACCAATCCATGCTGACCATGTTCCCAAATTAAACCAGTCTGACTTGCTTGCATTTGGCCCATATTCCTCCAAACCTTTCATCTTCACGTACTTAAACAAATATTTATTAAATGTTATAGTCAAAAAATATGGTGCTGGAAAAGCACGGCAGATAAGGCAGCATCTGAGGAGCAGGAGAGCTGACGTTTTGTGAGTTTTGGGCATAAGCCCTTCATTGGGAACACTCCTGATGAAGGGCTTATGCCTGAAACGTTGACTCTCCGGCTCCTCCGATGCTGCCTGACCTGCTGTGTTTTTCCAGTGCCACACTTCTTTGACTCTGATATCTCCAGCATCTGCTGTCCTCACTTTCTCCTTTTAAATGTTACAACTTCACCCACATCCACCACTTCCCCGGAAGTTCATTCCATGTACTATTGAGGATATGATAGGATAATGGTTATGTTACTCTTAAGTCCAATCATCTAGAGGCCTCAGTTATCTGAACTCACAAGTTCAAATGCTACCACAAAACTGGGGAGCTTAAACCGAGTTAAATGACTAATAAATAAAAATGATATTCTGAGTAACAATGATCACTGGGGAGAATTGAGAAAGGAAATGGAACATGGTAGGGAAGAGAATGAATAAGGAGATGGATCAAAATAAAGAATGAGGGAGGTATAGAGCAATAGATATGCTCAAAGACATTTGCAAGTAATTTAAGAATTGGCTCCTGGAGTGTTTGAAACATTGTAATTTAATACAGTTAGCATACTCTCCCAAGTGTGGGATACAATGTTCACAACAATGTACTTCCCTCAAGTGATGCTGATTAAAACTTCCTTGAGGTTACCTCTCTCTTTATTTGGTCATAATTTGTGTTACGTGAAACCTTATTAAGGAAAATAATTCTGTGTGCTTCAACTCCATTGCTAAATCCATATGGAAAAAAAATCTGGAAGGAATTGAGTTGGACAGTGTTAACAAAAATGTTAATGTACTTTGTGAAATTAAACAAAAGATGAATTTAGAATGTGCAATTTCAGCAATTTTTTTCCTCATTGATAATTTGGATCCCCTCATGTCTAGAATTCCTGGCAGCTGAAAATGTGTTGCTGGAAAAGCGCAGCAGGTCAGGCAGCATCCAAGGAACAGGAGAATCGACGTTTCGGGCATAAGCCCTTCTTCAGGAATGAGGAAAGTGTGTCCAGCAGGCTAAGATAAAAGGTAGGGAGGAGGGACTTGGGGGAGGGGCTTTGGAAATGTGATAGGTGGTGGGAGGTCAAGGTGAGGGTGATAGGCCGGAGTGGGGGCGGAGAGGTCAGGAAGATGATTGCAGGTTAGGAAGGCGGTGCTGAGTTCTGCAGGTGAATTTGTGGCGGATATGGAAGTATCCCTTGGCGCCTTGAAGAGAAGTAAGGGGGGAGGTGTGGGCGCAAGTTTTGCATTTCTTCCGGTTGCAGGGGAAGGTGCCGGGAGTGGAGGTTGGGTTGGTGGGGGGTGTGGATCTGACGAGGGAGTCATGGAGGGAGTGGTCTTTTCGGATTCCTGGTAGCCTACCTGGCAGATGCCCAAGGAGTCTACCTTGCAATAATGTTCCACAAAGCTCCAATTGTGCTTCCATTACTCTTCTTTCTTCAGCTCCAGAGAATATTGTTATACAATTGTCCATTACTTTGAGGGCATCAGCTTCCGGTACCTCATCTAAGAGAATCTTTCTTTGGGGGTATTTGGAGGGGTATGGTTGGAGAGGGAATTTTTTTTATTGTTCGCTCATGGGATGTTGGTCTCACTGGTCATTATTGTCCATCCTTAATTGCTCAAAGGATAGTCAAGAGTCAACTCCATTGAAGTTACATGGAATCACATGTAGGCCAGACCAGTCAAGGATAGCAGATTTGCTTCCATAAAGGAAATCAGTGAACCTGAGGGGTTTTTATGACAATTGACAGTCATCATTAGGCTAGCTTTCAATTCCAGATTTTGTTTTACTGAATTCTGATTTCACCATCTACCATGGTGGGATTTAAATCCATGTTGATGGGATTTTGGATTATTAAAGTCAGTGACAACCCCCTCCCAATGTAGTTCTAATCCTCTTCTTCTGTCATTAAAATAACGTCAATTGAACTGACTGCACAGATGACTGGGTGGCCATATTGGTACAGCCCTTTGAAGTGGATGGTCAGGTGCCTGTAATAAACAGGCAGGGGCAGAGAAAGCAATACCATGCATCAAAAAGGGAGAGCCTGCTGTGCTATGACCCCCTTCCCATCCCAGACCCATATCAATCACTCAATTTTAGTACACACCATTGTTAAATTTACACTATAGATGATGAAGCAATGGTCTCCATCTCCTACAGGAACCTTGGAAGTTGCATGAATACTGGCCTTTGACCAGCATTGGCTCTTTATAACATAATTCCTGCCAGCTTCTGCATCATTGAGATGCTCATTTTGCATGCTGTGAATCACCTTTGAGCAGACTCTGACCCCTAAGCAACCTCCATGCGCATCAAGGAGGAGACAGAATGATTACAAATTTAATGGATCTGGGATTTGCAAATGGCTGCTTCCTGTATTTTCCCCTCCTCCCATGTCCAAGCATCCAGCAGTCGTGGATACTACCCATTCACCCATCAAACTGACACTGACTCTGTCCATCTTTGGTGTTGTTCCAGCCATTTTCCATTTGCAATTAGTATCTAGAGAATGGCAAGTGATGGCAGGGAATGTAGTTCACTGTGGACCCTGACAGCACTAGGCCCTGGTAGGTCACCAGGTACCACCCAAAGTCTCCATGTCTCCTTTAACCTCACTGAAACCCACCAGTCCATTTCCCCTAAGCCCAATCATGTGGTGACCCATGATCCTTGGCTCCAACTGATATTAGAGTGTGTGTGGACTATGGCCATGTCTGAACTGTCACCCCTTGACTGACAGCACACTCCTCTTGACCAGATTGATACTGGATCCCACCAGTTTCCAACATGGGAATTTGGTCGAATGCACATGCAGTGTGTTGGCAGTTCCAGCAGCTGGCACATGCTGTAGGACCTCCCCCACCAATAAACTAATTGCCCCCTCCAAACCCCAGCCAGATCCATACTGGTCAATAGCCTGTCTGTATATCTGTGCTAAAGGCTGCCCCAATACAACCTTGGTACTGATAGACTTCAGGTTCTGACTGAAGTCCCAGTGCACTAACAGGCCTGGCAAGGCAAGATATAGACCCTACAGAGGTAGGCACTACATGAGCCAGTGCAATGAGTGAGAGCAAACAGCCCTGAGCTTCAGCATTCTGCAGTCCATGAATCATAGAGTCATGGAGATGTATAGCACGGAAACAGACCTGTCGACCCAACTCATCCATGCCGACCAGATATTCTAAATTAATCTAGTCCCATTTGCCAGCACTTAGCCCATATCCCTCCAAACCCTATTTATTAAAATACTCATCCAGATGCCTTTTAAAATGTTGCAATTATACTAGTCTCCACCACTTCCTCTGGCAGCTCATTCCATACACATACCATCCTCTGAGTGAAAAAGTTGTCCCTTAGATCTCTTTTATATCTTTCCCCTCTCACCCTAAACCTATGGCCTGTAGTTCTGGACTCCCCCATCCCAGGGAAAAGACTTTGTCAATTTATCCTATCCATGTCCCTCATGATTTTATAAACCTCTATAAGGTCACCCCTCGGCCTCTGATGCTCCAGGAAAAACAGCCCCAGCCTATTCAACCTCTCCCTATAGCTCAAACCCTCCAACTCTGGCAGCACCCTTGTAAGTCTTTTCTGAACCCTTTCAAGTTTCACAACATCGTCCTGATAGGAAGGAGACCAGAATTGCACACAATATTCCTAAAGTGGCCTAACCTATGTCCTGTACAGCCGCAACATGACCTCCCAATTCCTGTACTCAGTACTCTGACCAATAAAGGAAAGCATACCAAACCCCTTCTTCACTATCCTATCTACATGTGACTCAATTTTCAAAGGTGGATCCCAGCCTCTCTGCACAAAGTGCCCGTGGAGCAGCCTTTCAATGCTATTTGCTGGAGTACTTTGGAATCCAAGTCAATGTTTCCTGAGCAGGTTGTGTATCTGAGAGGTGCCATGATCCTGCTGAGGGGCAGGATCTCAGTGCCCATGGATAATAGGTGTGAGTAGCTCATGCCTATGGATCCTGCTATGAGACCGTGTTTGAAATGCGGAGGTTCTTCAGAGCTGAAGTTACCAGGTACTGGCTCTGATTTTCCTGTCAAGGGTTTCAGGGTCTCGCTTGGTTGGCATGTTTATGCTGTATTCAGATTTCATGGCAGGATGCTCAATCTCACCATCATGAGGGCACAGCCTCCGCTACCAGCCACACAGTGACCTGGGGAGGAGCTGATTCTGAGAAGGACCCAGGTAAAAGATAAATGGGATAAAGGAAATATGAAAGGATACAAGGCAACCCACCACAGGTGAGTCTTTTTTGTGAATTACCTATCCATACAGAATACCAGGGACAATCACCCTCAACTCCTTGTTCAGCTTCAGTCCCATAACAATTGCTCTCCTTTGTTGTTAACTGTTACAATCTCCACTTAACTACAATACAAAATTCAAGTAACACGAGCATCTAAACCATTCCATATTGCCCTCAGAATTCAATGTGTCACTTTTGTGCATTCCCTTGCTATCTGTCTTCCATGTGTCTTTGCCTGTCCCAGTCCTCCTGCAAAGTGTGATCCCAATACCTTCTGGAAGGCTGCTGGCTTTCACGTGATCTAGGAGGATGACCTGAAGCAACATTAGGCCTGCAATGCCTGACTTCAGACAACATCACCTTGGGCAAGGGCAGCAGCAGCAACCTGGGCTGACCTACATCATGCAGGACGCTGGTGGAGTTGAAGGTCTGGAGGAATGAACACTGCCTTCCTGAGAGAGAGAGAGATAGAAGACACCAGCTCTGTGTTCCACTGCCCAGCATCTTAGCAATCCTGGTAACCTTTTGGAGGACAATTCGCAGGGCGATTGTGAGAGCCACAAACCCACTTTAATTGCAGCGGTCTGATCTTGCAATGTGCTTCCACCATCTCTAGCCTGCACATCAGATGATGGTGCAGGATGAGGGGAAGCTAGAGCGTGAGAATGAGGATTTGATATCTTTGATGGTTTCAATGCCTTTGTGGGTCAGGTTTAGGTCTGCACAATTGTAGCAGGCAACAAGGTGACGTGATCGATGCTGAGGAGCTGGGGCAATGACAGCAGACTTCAGAGGAGGAGAAGGAGGAGGACACTGGAGGCGAGGAAGCTCTCCTTGCATTTGACAGAGCTCGGCGACACTGTGTGCTACCATCCAGACAGGAACTGACTGACACAAGGTTCCAGTCGATGGGAGCTGGGTGCAGCAGACCCTCAGGCAATGTAAGGTAGTCATCGGTCTCCATGCTAGCATCTGGTTTACATTGTGAGGGGGAACTGAAGCCACTCTTGATTTTGTCTGTTTTCTCTTTTGGTGGCTGTAAATAAAACTCATGTTTGGAATTGGCTGATTGCTTACTTGCGTGTGATACTCCTGTACTGAACAGTGACAGGCTGGGGTTGTTCAGTGGGCACTGGGGACAAAGTTTCACTGACAAAGTGGGTGTTGAGGCAGAACGATGACAGACAGGAGAAGCTTGTGGTTTGGTGGTTAAACAGTGACTAGGGTGAGAGAATTAGGGTTGAGTGTGTGAGGAAGTGTCAGCCATGTGTTTGTAGTTGCTGTGCCATGACATTGCCGATGAGGGGCAATGCTGGATTGCCAATTCTTTTCCAATGGAAAGTGGCCTTTTAAAGATGGGGATGCTGGTCCCTTGGTAAATGCCCAGTGAATACTGAGTCATTCTGGGAAGAGTGGTAGAGTGGGAGCGACAATTGTGTGAAAGCGTACCAATGAGGTGGGTTTGATAAGATATGGCGAGCTTTCCACGTCTCGCATTGAAAAACCCTCTATAAAATCCAACAAAACTGACATTTAGACAATGTAAGATTCAGCCCTTGGCAATGATTCATCTGGGTGGCTGGAAACCATGCAGAATTTCAGGACATGAGCCTTTGCTGACTGCACAGAGGCAGTTCAGAAGGACTCATGTAAAATTCTCCTCCACAGTGGATAGATGAGATGTATCCCATTAGTTTCTACAAATCGATTTACCACCTTTTTTGAAAAGTGCGAGAGTGATGGCATAATGGAAATCCAGATGTGGTACCTCTCCTCAGATTTTTACCCAAAGGACTGGGGGTGTGAACAGACATCCATGACCAAGAGCCTTATAGCTCTCCACGGGAAAGAGCACCAGCCTGACTGGGAAATATGTTGCTGGTCCTTCACTGCCACTGGATCAAAATCCTGGAATTCCCTCCTTAATGGCATTTAACCCCCTAGCACATGGACTGCAACAGTTCAAGAAGGGAGCTCACCACCACATTCTCAAAGGCAACTAGGTATGGCAATAAATACTGGCCAGCCTGCGACACCCATATCCCATAAATGAATAAATAAAACAAAAGGTCTGAGCAGTGTTACATTCTTGAGGGCATCACTTCTCCTTAAATCACATGAGACAATCTCTGAGCCTGTCAAGTGATGGGACAGAGGGAAGTTCCTTTGTGCCTCAGCTAGTGTTGCATTTCAAGATGCATTCATTGGCCTTGACCATTTGTGCACAGTTAGTGAACATCTTGGGCACTGCATCCTAGTCCTTGGATTGGTTCCTTCCAGTGACCTCCTCAGGCACCTGCTCCCACTGCCTGGAAAGCCTCCTAGAGCCTCTCAACACAGGAAGTCTCTCCTCCTTTCCACCTCCTCCACCAAGCTTCCAAAATCCTTAACACCTTCTATCTCTTGTACTGTGCCATTTGTCTGTTTAACAGGTTCGATTCAGCTCCTAGAGGTACAAACTGGTTTTAAATGGTGCTGGCAGCTCAGAATGTTGCTCCCGGTTCCGATATCTGGCCTTAAAACCGCAGGTTTAGAAATGGCTGAATGTTGAAATCGTTTAAAGCAGCACAAAGTCCCAGTGCTGACTGTGTTGCAGTCAATGGATGTGGGTTAATTACACATCACTATCCTGCAGCCAATTTTTGGGGCTTTCAAATTTTGCCCTCAAAGTGTTTGTTTAGTTAAGATATTCCTAAAGGCAAAGAGAAGTGCTCTAATTGGACTCAGAGCCTCTGTGTTTGGGAGGGTTTAACTCCGTTAGGGTTTCTCTGTGTGATCATTAACAAGTGACCCCTGCTAGTAACTGCACAATTATAGATGTCAGGTGGGAACAAGATGTTCAATATCCTTCAAGATTAAATAGGTTGCTGATGCTCCAAGGGACATTCTTTCACAGTCCTTGACTGACACTGAAAATTTCAAGGCAATTAAGAGTTTGAAGCAAGTTGATTGCTCTATGTTCTTCACTTCCTGAAATTCTGGAGCTTACTTGGATTAAGGAACACCATGAATGTTGAGCTCAGTATTTCAACTGAACGACTCTATTTGAGGATTATTACATGAAACTGCTGCTTTCAGGGAGACTTTCATCAAAAGCTTTAAGTACAACCAACTCTTAGTACAGATTCTAGATGTGCACATATTGAAAAAGGCTACTGCATTGTATGGTGAATCCCACGTTATTGCAGCTGTAATTTATTTGTGATTTGATTAACTGCTTAAACTGCACACAGTTGGTTTACCATGCAGTATTTCCTGTTGGTCTGATAATCTGAAGGTAATGCATTAATCAGCCACAGATCTTTAACAGACTGAGCTACACATCGCAGGTACTTACCTGGTGATTTTCTATGCTTTAATTTCAATAAAAAGAAAATTCTAAGAAGTCATACATTTTTCAAAAGCAAACACAATGGGACAGTTCATCTGTAAAATTGACCCTCTGATGGGAATTTGATTTTAAGATCCTTTGTCATACTGATACATCTCTTATCACAAACAGGTTTACTTACTTTTTCATCACCACCTTCCAACCTATATTTGATTTGATTTATTAATGTCGCATGTACCTAAGTTTTGGCTTTGCATGCATTACAGGCACATCATTACCATACAAAGGTCACAGGGTGATAGAACAGAGTGAGGAATACAACGTTACAGCTGCAGAGAAGGTGCACAAAAAGCAAAATCAACATTATTGAAATTTGAGAGGTCCATTCAGCAGTTTAATAACAATGGGAAAGAGACTCTTCTTGAGCCTGTTGGTGTGTGTATTTAAACATTTGCATCTTCTGCCTGACAGAAGAGGTTGGAAGAGATTATAACTGGGGTGGAAGGGGTCTTTGATGATGTTGGCTGCCTTTCCGTGACAGCCAGAGGTGTCAGTGGATGGAAGGTTGGCTTGAGTTGGTTTGCTTGCACCTCTCCATAGTTTCTTATGGTCCTGGGCAGAGCAATTGCCGTACCAAGCCGTGATGCATCCAGATAGAATGCTTTCTATGGTGCATCTGTAAAAGTTGGTGAGGGTCCTTATGGACATGCCGAATTACCTTAGCCTCCTGAGGAAGAAGGCATTGTTGGGCTTTCTTTACTTTCGTATCAATGTACGTGATCCAGGATAGACTGTTGGGTACATTTTCCACTGTGCTGTCTAATGTCAGGATGTGGTAAAGTTCAAACTCCTCTCTCGAATAATAATGGCAAGGGAAGTTATCCATTCTGTCAGTTATTACCGTTTGTGGAAAAGTTACTTCCCTGAAATGTTAACTCTGCTTCTCTTTTCTGCCAGACCTACTGCGTATTTCCAAAACTATCTGTTTTTGTTTCGAGGTTATCTGCTTTGCAAAATCTCTGCAATGCTGGTCCCAGATATGAAAATATTTCATAATTAAAACTTTTTTGAAGATTTGCGTTTTGAGAATTATGGGCAGTGACAAGACTGTGGAAATATATTTCTTTTCAGAAGTATGCACTGGGACTTTTTCTAAAATAAAGACTCTTCTTGAAAGTCACATGACTAAACAATTGCTTTGACTTATCTGTTGGAAATCACATGCCTGAGTTTATGGCCATTTGGAGTCAGTTTTTGTCTTGGAGTTCAATTGGTGTAAATCTTTTATTCTTTAAATCTCATATTATTGAAGCATGCTTATAGCCATTTCAGTAATTGGTTAAAGCATTAAATATATGTTGTGAACAGTGGATTGGGGGAGTAGAGAGATACAATGCACTGCTCCAAATTCTGTGTGACTGCTGCATTCTTAATGGATGCCTCTGATTGACAAGTTTCAGTAACGTATTGCAGTTTGTTGAGTAAAATTTGGTGACTCTTCCAGCGCACTTAAGAGAACAGAATTGAGCTCCAACTGAACACAAAGTCAGTGAGCTGAAAGTGAGTTAACTTAGCAACGTCTTACCTGATGGATGGCCACTTGGGCAAGTGACTGGAGTAATGGTGCAAGACTCAGTACCAAATGGAGAGGATAAATTTAGAGGGAAGAGGTAGAGGGGGAACAAAAAAGGGATTATAAAATATCTTCCGCAATGGTTTACCTTTGATGACTCCAGTGCTAGCAGTTCGTGATTATCTTTCACTGAAAGTCATGACGCAGATGGTAAGCCAATTTAGACAGGTAAAACACGTTAGCTGTATTAAAGACTTGGCACAAAGCTTCACATTTGATGTTCTTTCTTGCTGAGGTCAGTATGCAGAACCTATTGTGAGAATGATGTATGTAACTGAATGGCACTAATGATTAATGTAGGGAAAAGGGCCACGACCCTCCATCCCTCCAGGTCTGCTCCGGAGTGCAGCAGATGTCCATTCTTCCCCCTGGCCATGTCCATGATGCTCACTAGTCTAAGTCCCTGAAGCTTATGAATGGGCCATCAATAATTAAATTTTCCAGAACCAATCCCTTGGCCATCTTAACTGGTGAAAGAGCTATGATGTACAGGAAACAGCAGCTATTATGTTTCACAGAAAGGGCTTTCTATCCCCCTCAGCCTGCACTGTCTTCATCCTTTGAAGAATCCACGTGTTGCTCTCCTGCCCTGTGATTGCACTGCGTGGCAAATTCAATCTTTATTTAGTTCCTGAGTGTTGCGCAGCTTATTTTTGTTCCTTGCACTTGCACATAATTAGACACAAACTTGAAAAAAAAAATACTGAATTGTGGGTTCAGTGGATTGTCGAAGGGAAGGTATGGAGATGTGCAATGTAGCTTAGCATGCAGTTAATAGAATGATGGATAGCTGATGGAAAGTAGCAAGGCAGCAACTCAATCACACAGCTGTGGTGATGTCAGGTACCATAGCAGGAAAACTCAATGAAGTTTGAGATCGACTTCTATAACCTTTAACCTCAAGGCAGTCAACCTGATAATATTGTGTCTTCATGTTCCCAAACTCAGTGATTACAAAATTGTGAGTAAAGGTGCCTGGGCCTCTCCTATGTGTTCCACTTTGGCAACGTTCAGTGGCCACTTGGGAAACTGCCTTTATTGTCAGGATTGTCATTAATTCCATGGGCCAATTCCTCAGTCGGGACACGATGGCTCTTTGGAGACAGAACCAGGTTAGTGGGGAATAAGGCAACAATGCCCGATTCCCATCTATTCAAATGAATAGTGGGATATTGGGCAGAGTGGATTGTGAATTCCTTGCCCATACATTCCCTGGGGTGTCATTCTTTGCTGACAACATCTGACTTTAGACTTGGCTCTGTAATGCATACTTGAATCTTCATTGGGGAAAGGTTATTATTAACTGCAGATATATTGAAACCTTACTGTATGTTGCGATTTACATGACACCTATGGAAAATATATTGCACTGCCTCTCACTAGTTCCCCCCATGAATGCAACATGAATTTAATGTGTTGATTACTGATTTGGCCAATTATATACTTTACCTATATTATGTTTAGCATAAAAAAGATCAATCAGGTTTCTTTATAAAGAACAACCAATTTATTAATGTATTTTGAAAATAGAATTTATTGGTGTAAAACTGATTAACATGGTTTGAAATACATGGTATCTCTGCAGAGATAAACTTTGAAAGAAGTGCTTTCCAAATAGTGGCTAGCCTTTGAAGTGAAGAGGGGTAAGGTCTAAAATGTCTAAGGTAGCTTCAGCCAGCATCCTCAAGAGTGTGGTGCTGGAAAAGCACAGCAGATCAGGCAGCATCCGAGGAGCAGGAGAATTGACGTTTTGGGCCGGAGCCCTTCATCATGATTCACCTACTCCTCGGATGCTGCCTGACCTGCTGTGCTTTTCCAGCAACACACTCTCGACTCTGATCTCCAACATCTGCAGATCTCACTGTCTCCTCAGTCAGCATCCTGTCACACATGGAAGGTTGTCGCTAAACACAAGCAATTGTTATTGAGCCCTTTGCATATGCTGTTCATTCACGAAGTGTTGAGAAGAATATTTCCCAGGGGTTTTGCAGGAGAACAGTTGGGTGGAACATAGAACAGTACAACACAGGAATAGGCCCTTTGGCCCATGATGTTTTGCCAGACATAACATTAAATTAAACCAGTCCCTTTACCTGCCCACTGTCCATATCCCTTCATTCCTTGCTTATTCATGTGCTTATCTAAAAGTTCCTTAAATACCCCTGTCATACCTGCCTCCATCACCACCCCTGTGCAGTGTGTTCCAGACTCCTACCACTCTCTGTGTAAAAAACTTGGCCCTCACATATCCTTTGAACTCCCCCCTCGCACCTTAAATGCACGCCGGCTGGTATTAGACATTTCAATTCTGAGAAAAAGTTTCTGACTGTTAACCCATCTATGCCTCTCATAATTTTATAAATGTCTATCAAGTCTCCCTCAACCTCGGCCACTCCACAGTAAATAGCCCTAGTTTGTTCAGCCGCTTTTAAAATGGATGTTATCATATTTATCACCCTCAAAAGAGTTTTCTCAGAAAGTCAGAGGATGATTGGAGTAGCTTTTTAACCTCAGCAGACCTTACTCTAATTGAACTGTAAACAATCTACTACACTAGCATGTATCTGATGATGTGGAAAATTGCCCTGTACATAAAAAGCAGGACAAATCCATCCTGGACAATTGCTACAGCTTTAGTTTACTTGAAATCATGAGGTAAGTGATGGAAGAAATCATCAAGAGCATTCAGAAGGGTGGCATCAAGGAACTACTGGTGAATCTAGAGATAATGGGCACTGGGAGGAAATCTTTCCACTGGTCTGAATCATTCTAGTACACAGGAAGATGGTCGTGTTTGTTGGAAGTCAGTCAACTCAGCTCTCCAGGGTGGCCCTCACATATCCTTTGAACTCTCTAGGGTGGTGTCCTCAGTCTAGCTGCTCCATCAACGATCGTTCCTCCTGCGAAAGGTCATTCGTTGATGATTGCACAATGCTCAGTATCATTCACGATATCTCCGATTCTGAAACAGTCCATACCCATGTGTAACCTGGACACTAAATAGTCTTGGACTGAAAAGAGGCAAGCAGCATTCATGTCACTCAAATGCCAAGAAATGACTATATCCAAAGAGAGAAAATAACCATCACCCCTTGACATTCAGTGATACCACCGTTGCTGAATTACCCAATCTCAACATCCTTGCGGGTGACCTTTGACCGTAAACTGAACTGGAGTAGCAATATACAGTAAATAATGTGGCTACAAGAGCTCATCGTAGACAGCAGTCCTGCTAGTGAACAACTCATCTCCTGACTCCTCAAAGTCTGTCCTCCATCGACAAAGCACAAGTCAGGAGTATGAGAGAGTCCTCCCCATGTGCCTGGATAGGTGCATCTCTAACAACACTCAGAAAACGTAATGGCAACCAGGACAAAGCAATCAACTTGATTGACACAATATCACAAACGTTGTCTCCCACCACCGCCGATGCACACTAACAGCATGTGTATCATCTATAAAGTATTCAGTGGCAATTCAACAGGCTCTTTCCAAACAACCCTACCACCCTGTGGACAACTACTTCAACTCCCTCTCCCACTCCGCCAAGGACATGCAAGTCCTGCGCCTTCTCCACCGCCAAATCCTAGCCACCTGGCGTCTGGGGGAAGAACGTCTCAACTTCTGACTTGAGACCCTCCAATCACACGTCATCAATGTCAATTTCATCAGTTTCCTCATCTCCCCTCCCTCCACCTCATCCCAGATCCAACTCTCCAACTTGGCACCATCGTCTTGAATTGTCCTACCTGCCCAACTTCCTTCCCACCACCCCCTCCACCATCCACTCCGACCAATCACCATCACCCCCCACCTTCATCTACCTATTGCCTTCCCAGCTACCAACCACCCCCCTCCTATTTATCTCTCAGCTCCCTTCCCCCCAACTATATTCGTGAAGAAGGGCTTATGCCCGAAACATCAATTCTTCTGCTGTTTGGATGCTGCCTGACCTGCTGTGTTTTTCCAGCAACACACTTTTCGATGCTATTAAAAGACCCGTCTGCCAACACTGAAGTGACAACATCAAATTGATATCTAAAAAACCAAACTGGTTCATTCATGTGCTTCAGAGGAGGAAACCATCTTTACCTAGTCTGGTCTCAAATCCCATGCCAATGAGGCTGGTGCAAATGGGACTCTAAACTGGCCGAGAAAGCCATTTTGTTCTTAGGGTTCAGTAATAAATGTTAACCTTGCTTTGGAAACTCATATCCTGAGAATGAATTAAAAAAAAAACAAGGCAAGTATTGGTTGGCAGGTTTTAAAGAAACGCACTACATTTTCCAATAATATTTTTCTCAAAGCGCTTCCTTGGTTTCACAGCTGTTAAAGTTTCTCTGACGGCAGTTTGTGATCTTTTTCCCATCATTCCCAGCATAAAGCCAGAGTACACGAAGACCAATGTTATGTTAACGTCTCTGTAGTGAGGAACAGGTCTTTTGTGTCAACTGTATGATTCTTTGACTGGAAGCTGATACTCTGAGGTTGTGAAAATATTGCCACTGTGGCTTTCAAGGTCTGCATGGCCCACATGAGCCTGGCCCCATCTGAGTTGCTGTATTTTTTTGAAAGAATTATTTTCAGACCTCTGTGTGTACCGAAGACACAGGCTGTATTTCCTTAAGCTGCCAGTTAACTCCATTAGTAAGTGAGTTTGAGAGCAGTTACCCATGATGGATGAAGTGGCAGGGGAGAGTTTGTTTGATGGAATAAACTTGTCAAAATAGCTCTTATAAAAGACCACAGACATCACAACGTGTAGGCCAAAATACATCCCTTCAAGCTTGGACTTTGTGAAGAGTACCTGAAGCTTAGCTTGACGCCTAACTACATCAGAAGTACTTGAATCAAACAATTTCTGTTAAGAGTCACTCAGTGCACAGTTACATATTTGAGAGGCAACACTTAGAGCTGGGTTGTACTGTCACATGCACTCAGGTATAGAGTACAATGAAAAATGTACAATGTCACTACACACAGTGCCATCTTAGGTACAACATCTTAGTTACAGAAGTTCAGTATTGTAGTCTTCTTAGTATAAAAGTAGAAAATTAAAGAAATAAAGTCCAACACTACCATCTTTTCTTAAGGAGTGGGCTGCAGATGCTGTCCCCAAGAGGGCTCACTCTCCCCCAGCACAGGGTCATGAATTGCCTGTGTTTACAGTCACCTTCACCACAGACTGCAGCTGTCAATCACCATCGGTCACGCCGGGACTCACCACTGACTGCAGCTGTCAATCACCATCGGTCACGCCGGGACTCACCACCGACTGCAGCTGCCAATCACCATCGGTCACGCCAGGACTCACCACTGACTGCAGCTGCCAATCACTATCGGTCACGCCGGGACTCACCACCGACCGCAGCTGCCAATCACCATTGGTCACACCGGGACTCACCGTTGCTCAGAAGGCTTCGGCCCCTGACTGTCATCCTTCACGACTCACCACCGCTGTCACCATCTTTCGTCACTGTTCACCGCCTCTGTCTCATTGTTGACCGCCATTGCCACCACCCAGGTTTAGGCTGGGCCCCAGCCACTGCTATGGTCCATTGCCACAATCATCGCCTCACTGCAGAGTGCTGCTCCAGCACTGCTCCAGAAATTGATGAAGCCGTGATGCCAGACTGTGAAAATTCCCCAACCGCCACCCACCAATGTCCCTAAAGTCTAACACTTGAAATGTGAAATTCTTGTCGTAATTCTCAAATCCCTCTGTTGTTTCATTTGACCTCAGCTCAAACTCATCCAGTGTCTCATCCTCTGTCCCACTTTCCATTCTGTAGCCCTGTACTCCCCCTCCCCCCACCCCCACCACCTCCTTCACCCCATCACGGTGGGTCGAAACTGAAGCTACCACAGCCTCCTACCTAATCCCTTCAATCTTCCCCATCTCTTCACTTTAAAAAATTTTTCCATCAGCAGCATTTTTCACAAATGTTTGCTCTGCTCGCTCCCTGTGGAAATGTATGAAACCCTTAGGAATATTTCTCTACATTAATGGTATTACATAAGTTTATGTTAGTTTATCCTTTTTGTTTAACCATATAATTTTGAAATGTTGACAACTTATTTATGCAGGGCATTAATAAAGAGAACACTCCTTCCATGAGGTGACTTATGAGTACTTATGCAGCTATCATATGTAAATATCCACTGTGGTTGCATTATCTTGGAAATGCAAATATATATAGACTTGTTTAGTCATGACTGTACAGCTGTAAACTGGTGTGGTCCTAACTTGCTTAAAATTTTGATTTTATTTCAAATTTCTGGGATAGCTTGTTTATGTTCTTAATCGGGGAGGGTGTCACTGCCAGAGATGGAATCATTTTGCCCCAGGATGCAGCTACAAAATATTCCCACACGAGACATAATATGGAAATGCAGCGGGTAAAATCGAACCAGGAACCTTGTCTTCATTCCTCTGAAGAAGTTTCCTTGTAGCCTCAGTGTCACTCCAAGGGAAAGCGATTGGCATTGAGTTGATGTTAACTCAATTGATACTGTTTATAGAAATAGGAAAGGCACTGGGGAAAGATGGGAAGGATTGTGGTTTGAGAGAAGTAGTCTCTTCTTTCAATATCCTGGGCTAGATTTGAATATGGACCTCTCATTCTGCCAGCACACCTTCCATCCTTGCCTTCAATTTGTTCTTACTGTGTCTACCGTTGGGGATTTGCTATCTGCAGGTGGATTGTGCTGAACAAAATGACAGCATGTATAAAGCTCTGCTGTCAGGCATTGTCTAGGGGGAAGGCAACATCTTTCAGGGTTGATTGTTTCAATGTACAGAAGGGAGAAAGTGAGGTCTGCAGACGCTGGAGATCAAAGCTGAAACTTTATTGCTGGAACAGCACAGCAGGTCAGGCAGCATCTAGGGAACAGAAGATTCGACGTTTCGGGCACATGCACATGCCCTTCTTCAGGAAAGAAGGTAACTGTGGGAGTTAGTTAGGGTTCCCCTTGTCCTCACCTTCAATGTACAGAAGCATGAGTTCACCACAACATTGAAAAGTTGCGAGGCAGACCAGTGGGGAAGGTGGGGTGATGTTACTGATTAGACAGTTATTGCTTCACCATTTTCTGAGTTTGGAAGCAAGCCGCTGGAAAAAATAAGTTAAAGATAATAATTTAGAAAAATTGAAGGATAGCATAAGTAAATAAATTCAATAAATGTAATGAAACTTTTATGTTAAAAAAGTCTTCCTCACAATGGAATATCAGGCCATTGTGACCATAACAGTCAGTAACCTTATTTCATGTGGTGATCACCTCTCCTCCTCCCCCAAGCCCACCCCCACCACACACACACAGATTAGATTAAATCCCCTACAGTGTGGAAACAGGTCCTTCAGCCCAACAAGCCCACACCAACCCTCCGAAGAGTAACCCACCCAGACCCATTTCCCTCTGACTAATGCACCTAACACTATGGGCAATAACACAATACACACATCCTACACATGCACACATACACACAAACACACACAGACACACACACACAAACACAGACACACACCGATACCCACACACACAGACACACATTCTTACCCTCCAAGTTCATTACCCGCCAGCCCCAAACAGCTTGCTTCTACCTCCTTCCTAAAATCCTTAGAAAGGACTGCCCAGGCAGGCCCACTGTTTCTGCCTGCTCCTGCCCATAGAATTCATTTCTTCCTACCTCAACTCTCTCCTGGTCCAGTCCCTTCCCACTTACATCCGCGATTCTTCCGATGCTTTACATCAGTTTCAGAATTTCCAGTTCATGGGCTTCAGCTGCCTCCTCTTTACCATGGACGTGCTATCCCTTTACATATCCACCCCCCAGGCCTGGAATGAAGACTTCAACAGTCCTCATCCGCCACCACCCTCCTCCGCCTGACCAAGCTCGTCCTCACACCGAACAACTTTTTAAAATTCCTCTCACACTTTCTGCAGGTTAAAAATGTGGCCAGGAGTACCCTCATGGGTACACCCATGGGCCCCAGTTATGCCTGTTTCTTTGTGGGGTATGGGGCACATTCCTTGTTCCAGTCCTACTCGAGTCACCACCCACAACTCTTTCTCTGATATATCAATAACATGCAGTTTCCCTCTCTTGTCCAAAATTCAAAAAATTTATCAATTTCTCTTCCAGTTCCCACCCTGCTCTCACCTTTACCTGGTCCATTTCTGACTCCTCCCTTCCCTTTCTCGACATCTCTGTTTCCATTTCTGGGTAATATGCTGGCCGCCAATATTCACTACCATCCCACTAACTCCCACAGTTACCTTGACTATACGTCCTCACACCCTGCTTCCTGTAAAGACTCTATTCCATTCTCCCAGTCCCTCTCTCTCTGTTGCTTTTGTTCTGATGATACCAATTTCAATAAGGGGCCCTTCAAAATGTCCACCTTCTACCTCAATCAAGGATTCCCTAGCACTGTAGTTGACGGGCCCTCAGCCGAGTCCAACCCATCTCCTGCACTTCAGCCCTCACCCCCTATGTTCCCACCCACAAAAGCGATAGGGTTCCCCTTGTCCTCACCTACCATCCCACCAGCTTCTACATCCAGAAGATCATTAGCTGCCATTTCTGCTACCTCCAGTGGGATATCACCACCAGACACATATTCCTCTCTCCTCCCTTGTCAGCCTCCCGCAAGTTCAATTCCCTCTGGGACATCCTGATCCACTTTTCCTTCGCTCCCAACACTCCACCCCCCCCTCCATAGAGACCCACTGCACCTTACGCTGCAACTGCAGAAGGTGTAACACCTGTCTGTTTACTTCCTCCCTCCTCAGTATCCAAGGGCACAAACACATCATTCAGGCAAAGCAGCACTTTACCTGCACTTCACCCTATCTAGTCTATTGCATTCGCGGCTCACAATGGGATCTCCTCTACACTGGGGAAAAAAAGTGTAGACTGGGTAACTGTTTTTCAGGACATCTACATTCTGCTTGCAGAGAAGATCTTGAGCTTCCAGTTACCTGCCACTTCAACACATCACCCATACCCAGGCCAGCATCTGTGTCTCAGGCTCACTGCAGTGTTCCACTGAAATTCAGCACAAGTTAGAAGAATAGCATCTAATTTTTTATTTGGGAACCCTGCAGCTTCCTGGACTTAATATTAAGTTCAACAATTTTAGGATTTGAGCACCTTTTTCTATGCCATTCCTCACCCCCACATACCAGGCCTTGTCATTGCATGGACTGCTATCACACACAACCTAATTTCTACTACTAATAGCCCCCATTAGCAGGTATTTGTTGCCCCAAAACTGACTTCCAACCAGTCTCTCCAACTGGTTGTCTCTCTTTGGTTCAAGCTCTACCCATTGTTTACTCTCCTCCCTCCCCTACCCCATCTTCTGTCGAAAAGTTAGCCTTTTCCTCACTTCTGAGGAAGGATCACTGGACCCGAAATGTTAATTCTGATTTCTCTCCACAGATACTGCCAGACCTGCTGAGCTTTTCCAGCAATTTCTGCTTTGTTTGAAACTTGTATATTTCCTGCAGTATAGATGTAATGGCAATAACTCAATTTTATCTTATTTCCTCAACCAATGCAAATCATAGAATCCCTACAGTGCAGCGAGAGGCCATTTGGAATATGGAAGGAAACCGGAGCACCCAGAAAAAACCCACACAGAAAATGTGCAATTTCCACACAGACAGTCATCCAAGGGTGGCGCTGTGAGGCAGCAGTGCTAACCACTACGCTACTGTGCGACCCCTCCGACTGCTTATGTGTTTGATTTTATCATCAATGCAACTTTAGCTTTCCAACCACTAATTTGGAAGGGTCCCCTGCATCATAGAAAAAGACCTATGGATTATATTTCAAATTACAATTAAGGATCCTGGATGAAACATGGTGTTGGTGGGAACAAGGTGAAGAGGTTGATCTCATTTATTAACCTCTTCATTCAAAGATTGTCTTAACTTAGCTTCCCTTAGGAACTGGTCAGAGACATAACCCTTGTCTTTGTGTTCTGCAAACAATAGGTCATGGACAATATTACCTTGGGCTTGGTGGATTGATGCGACAGCACTTTCTAAACACATACCCCCTACTATCTATAAGGACAAGAACAGCAGATGCATTGGAATTCCACCCCCTGCAAGTTTCTCTTCAAACCATTCAACATTCTGACTTCGAAATATATCGCCCTTTCTTCCGCACCACTGGGTCAACATCCTGGAACTTTCTCCCTAAAAGCACTATGGGTGTAGCCATGCCACATGCACTGCAGAAGTTCAAGAAAATAGCTCACTCTAATGTCCATAAGGGCAGTTATGGATAGGTAACAAATACTAGCCAAGCATGTATTAAATAGATTTGGTATATGCTGAAGTGCATGCCATATAGAGAAGCAGTTTCAGTCTCCCAGATCTTGAGTTCCTGTAGAGTTACGGTGAAAGTTCATGAGACAACCCAGACTGACAACAGTGTGGAAGATGAAATGAATTAAGAAGTCACTGCTGGGTGACACCCAGTTTTGGTCTAAAATTTTTTAGGTTATAAGAACTGCAGAGCAACAATGGTTTAGAGAAGCAGAAAGAAACACAAAGCAGAGGACATGATGTAGTAGTAAAACCAGCATGTGGTCAGCTCCCACCTGGGGGTTTAGTTTTGTGCACCATACCTCAGGAGAGAGACATTGAGTTCAGAAAGGGTACAGAATAGAATCGCTAGAAATATGCCACGGCTTTTTGAGAACAGGGCGCATAAATTTTGTTTCTATCATTCTGAGTTTAAAAGGTGGAGGACAATATAATTGAGGCATTTAAAGATACAGTAAAATATATAGGTTTGCTTGCTGAGCTGGGAGGTTCATTTGCAGACATTTCATCATCATACTAGGTAACATCTTCAGTGGGCCTCAGGCGAAGCAGTATACTTGACTCCTGCTTTCTATTTATATGTTTGGGTTTCTTTGGGTGGTGATGTCATTTTCTATGGTGATATCATTTCTGGTTCTTTTTCTCAGGGGGTGGTAGATGGGGGTCTAACTCGATGTGTTTGTTGATAGAGTTCTGGTTGGAATGCCATGCTTCTAGGAATTCTCGTGCGTGTCTCTGTTTGGCTTGTCCTAAGATGGATGTGTTGTCCCAGTTGAAGTGGTGTCCTTCCTCATCTGTATGTGAGGATACCAGTGAGACAAGGTCATGTTGTTTTGGAGCTAGTTGGTGTTCATGTATCTTGGTGGCTGGTTTTCTGCCTGTTTGTGCAATGTAGTGTTTGCTACAGCTCTTTGCCGGTATTTTGTAAATGATATTAGTTTTGCTTGTCGTCTGTATAGGGTCTTTTAAGTTAATTAGCTGCTGTTTTAGTGTGTTGGTGAGTTTGTGGGCTACCATGATGCCAAGGAGTCTGAGTAGTCTGGCAGTTATTTTCGAGATGTCTTTGATGTAGTGGAGAGTGGCTAGGGTTTCTGGACATGTTTTGTCTGTTTGTTTGGATTTGTTGCTGAGAAATTGGCGGACCGTGTTCATTGGGTACCTATTCTTTTTGAATACAGGGTATAGGTGATTTTTATCTGCTCTGCATAGTTCCTTTGTGCTGCAGTGTGTGTTGGCTCTGAAATAATGTTCTGATGCAGCTTCATTTGTAGGTGTTGGGGTGATTGCTTCTGTCGTTCAATATTTGGTCTGTATGTGTTGTTTTCCTGTAGACGCTGGTTTGAAGTTGCCCATGGGCTGTTCGTTCTACTGTGACATCTAGGAATGGCAGTTTGTTGTTGATTTTCTCCTCTTTAGTAAATTTTATGCCAGTAAGGGTATTATTGATGGTCTTGAATGTTTCCTCTAATTTGTTTCATTTAGTGATGACAAAGGTGCGTACGTAGCAGACCCAAAGCTTGGGTTGAATAGTTGGCAGAGCTGTTTGTTTGAGTATCTGCATTACTGCCTCTGCTAAGAACCCTGATATCAGAGATCCCATGGGTGTTGCGTTGGTTTGTCTGTAGGTTTTGTTGTTGAAGGTGAAGTTTGTGGTAAGGCATAGGTTCAGTAGCTTGACAATACTGTCCTTGCTGATGAAGTTGGTGGTGTTTGGTGTATGTGTTTTTGAGTCTTCTAATAATGTAGTCAGTGTTTCCTTGACCAGGTTAATGTTGATTGATATAAACAGGGCTGTTACATCAAAGGAGACTATACAGACAACAAGCAAAACTAATGTCATTTACAGATTACTGTGCAAGAACTGTAACAAACAGTACATTGAACAAACAGGCAGAAAACTAGCCACCAAGATACATGAACACCAACTAGCTACAAAACGACATGACCCTCTCGCACTTGTATCCTTACATACAGATAAGGAAGGACACCCCTTCGACTGGGACAACACATCCATCTTAGGACAAGCCAAACAGAGACACACATGAGAATTCCTAGAAGCATGGCATTCCAACCAGAACTCTATCAACAAATACATCAAGTTAGACCCCATCTACCACTCCCTGTGAAAAAGAACCAGAAATGACATCGCCACAGGAAATGACATCACCAACCCAAAGAAACCCAAACATATAAATAGAAAGCAGGAATCATGTACATTGCTTCGCCTGAGGCCTACTGAAGATGTTACCTAGTGTGGTGATGAAACATCTGCAAATGAACATCCCAGCTCAGTGAGCAAACCTATATCCAGAACCTCAATCTGAACTACAAATCTTCTCAAAACAGTAAAGTAAATACAAAGAAATAATGGCCTCTGGTGGAGGAATCAGTTCGATAAATTAGAGATCATGGGAAAGAATGGATTCAAGTAGGAGATGATTTAATGAACCGTGGAAATGTGTAATTGGTCCATTAAAGCTCCTTTGTTTCATTTTGCATTGTTTTGTGATCGTCCTAATTTTACCTTAAGAAACCTTCCCATAGAAGGTAAAACAGTCAAGAACAGAAAATTGAAGATATCATTGAATGAGTCAAGTAAATTTCATTCCCAGGCAATCAAGCTTGTTTTTTTAAAATTTATTCATTTTTTAATGGGATGTGGTGTCGCTGACTGGTCGGCATTTATTGCCTGTTCCTAGTTGCCATTGAGAAGGTGGTTGTGAGCTCCTTCTTGAAACCCTGCAGTCCACCTCATAGAGTCATAAAGATATACAGCATGGAAACAGACCCTTCAGTGCAACTTGTCCATGCCAACAAGTTATCCTAACCTAATCTAGTCCCATTTGCCAGCATTTGGCCCATATCCATCTAAACCCCGCTCTATTCTGATACCCATCTAGATGCCTTTTAAATGTTGCAATTGTACCAATCTCCACCATTTCCTCTGGCATCTCATTCCATATACACACCACCCTCTGTGTGAAACAATTGCTCCATAGGTTCCTTTTGTATCTTTCCCCTCTCACCCTAAACCTGTACTCTCTAGTTCTGGATTCCTCCATCCCAGGGGAAAAGTACTTTGTCTATTTACCCTATCCATGCCCCTCATGATTTTATAAACCTGTATTATGTCATTCCTCGGCCTCTGATGCTCCTGGGAAAACAGCCCCAGCCTACTGAGCCTTTCCGATTTGCTCAAATCCTCCAACCCTGACAACATCCTTGTAAATCTTTTCTGAACCCTTTCAAGTTTCACAACATCCTCTCGATAGGAAGGAGGCCAGAATTGCACGCAATATTCCAACAGTGGCCTAACCAATGTCCTGTACAGTCTCAACATGACCTCCCAACTCCTAAACTGAATGGTCTGACCAATAAAGGAAAGCATACCAAACACCTTCTTCACTATCATGCCTGTGACTCTACTTTGACCCACTGTGCTATTAGGGAGGGAATTCCAGGATTTTGATCAGGATTTTGTGTGTGCACCAAAGAATTATGTGAATGGGAAGATGCACACACAACTGGATGGAACAGTTAACTTGGCTTGATTGGCATTGTTGTGTAGTTATAATAAATTATTCCTTTAGTGATCTCTTTCAGCAATGTCTCAGTGTGTCATAGAGTCATAGAGATGTACAACGTGGAAACAGACCCATCAGTCCAACCCATCCATGCGGACCAGATAAACTAACACAATCTAGTCCCGCCTGCCAGCACCCAACCCATTTCCCTCCAAACCCTTCCTATTCATATACCCATCCAAATGTCTTTTAAATGTTGCAATTGTACAGCCTCCACCACTTCCTCTGGCAGCTTATTCCATACACGTACCACCCTCTGCGTGAAAATGTTGCCCCTTAGGTCTCTTTTATATCTTTCCCCTGTCACCCTAAACCTATGTCCTCTAATTCTGGACTCTCTGACCCCAGGGAAAAGACTTTGTCTATTTATCCTATCCTATCCATGCCCCTCATAATTTTGTAAACCTCTATAAGGCCATCCCTCAGCCTCCAGGGAAAACTGTCCCGGCCTGTTCAGCCTCTCCTTATAGCTCAAATCCTCCAACCTTGGCTACATCCTTGTAAATCTTTTCTGAACTCTTTCAAGTTTCACAACATCTTTTCAATAGGAAGGAGACTAGAACTGCACGCAATATTCCAACAGTGGCCTAACCAATGTCCTGTACAGCTGCAACATGACCTCCCAGCTCCTGTACTCAATACTCTGACCAATAAAGGGAAGCATATCAAACGCCTTCTTCACCATCCTATCTATCTGCGACTCCACTTTCAAGGAGCTATGAACCTGCACTCTAAGATCTCTTTGTTCAGCAACACTCTCTAGGACCTTACCATTAAGTGTATAAGTCCTGCTAAGATTTGCTTCCCTAAAATGCAGCACCTTGCATTTATCTGAATTAAACTCCATCTGTCACTTCTCAGCTCTTTGGCGCATTCTGATCAAGTTCCTGTTGTAATCTGAGGTAACCCTCTTCGCTGTCCACCACACCTCCAACTTTGCGATCATCTGCAGACTTACTAACTATACCTCTTATGCTCGCATCCAAATCATTTATGTAAATGACAAAAGGTAGAGCACCCAGCACCAATTCTTGTGGCACTCAAATGGTCACAAGCCTCCAGTCTGAAAAACAACCCTCCACCATCATCTCTGACTTCTACCTTTGAGCCAGTTCTGTATCCAAATGGCTGGTTCTCCCTGTATTCTGTGAGATCTAACCTTGCTAACCAGTCTCCCATGGGGAACCTTGTCGAACGTCTTACTGAAGTCCATATAGATCACATCTACCTCTCTACCCTCATCAATCCTCTCCTGGCACAAAATAAGAGAAATGTGAAGAACTTACTGATTCTACTCTTGATACTTTAAAGTTAAATTTGGCCCAATTGAAGGGTTTTTAAAAGAAGTGTTCTTAATTTTTTATGTTTCTTTTGGCTTTTGCTAATATAACGTTTGCTGGTTTATACATAGTAGGGACTGGAGAAATGGGAAGGGAAGGGCCATGATTTGGCCTGGAAGGTATATTTGATGTGGAGCTGGGCATCAGGACATGTGTAAGGTTTCCAAATAATGCACTATGGTTCATGCTCCTCTGAGACCTCTGACCTATTTCTTGAGAACCTACTTGAACCAACTTGATAAGCATTGTGAGATTCTAAAAGATGTGTAATCCACAATGGATCTGACCGGTCAGGAGTGCAGGGCGTGGGCTCACTAACTACCCCCATTTATTACCCACACCATCGAACATCTGGGAGAGTTGGGGTTTGGAATCAGGTCCCACCCACCGTTTTCAAATGCATTTTTCCTCTGTTTCAACACAGTCAATGGCATGAGAATTCAGGGGTGGGGGAGGGTGTCAAGTAGGGACCCTTACTGACTGGTGAAATAGGCTACAGGGGCTGAATCTTTCTTCCCACGCTTGTATAATCCGAACTATTGAGTTGTTTCAACCTTTTAGACAAGTTGTAGAGAACCATCCACCATTGAATAAGACAGGAAATTGTACAGAGAGATACAAAGTCTGACATGATACAATATTAGACATTAAATTTGCTCTCACTAATTTATCATGTTTACATGGACAAGTGGGATACCTTTTTTTTTCAAGAGTCATCAAGCCCACACCAACCCCTCCCCTCTTTAGTTCCCACATATCCAAAGGCATTATGGGCAATTTAGCATGGACAGTCTACCTAACCTGCATATCTTTGGACTGTGGGAAGAAACTGGAGTACCTGGAGGAAACCAGGTGTTTTTTGGGAGAATGTGCAAACTCCACACAGTCACTCAAGGGTGTGATTGAACCTGGGTGCCTCGCATTTTGTGGAACCACTGAGCCACCATGCCAACCATTCTACTTTCATTGTCAAAGAAATAATGGTGAAGGGGTCAGGGGTTATAGGAAAAGTCAATTTCATAAAATATGGGATTAGATATTCCTTATTAGGGTGATATAAAGCCTCTATTTGCCATCAACCCGTTTAATAGATAATAAACAATACAGAAAGTCTTCAGAGCATCAGTCCAACTTGGGAACGCACAAACTATGGCACTTTTGAAGGATGCAAAGACAGCCCCAAAACCTCACTTTATAATGAGGTCTAACATTCAAAGATTGATAGCATCAAAGAATGCTGAAATACCCTGGACAGCAATTTACCAGAAATGAAGGGTCGAGAAAGGTCCAAGAGCCAGACAAGTGGATGCACAGTTTGTAATGCACTTCAATGTCTGTAATGAAGAAAGTGCTCAACTTGAAGTAAGGTGTCCAATTATCTCGTGTTGGTGATCCCTTGTCAGCTGGTTTAATGGAGCAGGGACCAACTATGTTCGTCTGAATAGTTTCACGGTATTATTAGTACATGTTTAGCTAGTAACCTTCTGGACTGAGGCACAGAGGAGAGGTAAATACAATATGCTATAACCATTCCAAAACATTCCAAAAAGGAGACATTATGATTAGCAGCTGATAAAGCTTGTTTTTCATTCCCCTCATTATCATGTTTAGAACTGAGTAAGCACAATTACATGCTTTGCTTTGCCAATTTTAGCTAATAAAGTCTTTTTTGTATGACCAGGGATGGATGCAGCTTGTTCCTCTCTACAAAAATGTGTCTAATCCAGTACATGCCAGTGATCTCTTTGCAGAAAACAACCGTTTCTCTGGTATCATTATATCAAGACTGCTTGCTAGCTGTAATATAGTCACCATGGATGTGGAGGCCAGGAGTTGGTAATATCTGGGGACTATTAAAAGTTAAAGTAGTATTAAACTCTCAACAGATTGAAGTTCATAATTGAAAATAATTTTCTATGCAGAACAATGCAAACAAAAAGCACTCAATCTTCATAAAAACAAAAATGTTGGAAGTCCCTTTGACCGAATTACTTTTCTGTGTCCTGTCCTACCATTTATAGGAAAAGTTATCTTTAGGCCAATAGGTTAAGAGGTCCTTGATGACTGCCCATTATATTAATGCTGCATTGGGGAATGGCCAGTATAGTGTGTGTTCCTTTAACCTTTTTAGTGGGACCTGTCATTTGACACCTGCTCTTTACAAACTATCAGATGTAAAGAGCAGTGTGCACATTATTAAATGTTTAAAACAGACTAGAGGTCTACTCTGTCATGTTCTTACAAGGTAAATACATTACTTTTAGTAGTGTGATCTGAGTAATTTGGTCAAAATGTCTCCATCCATGGTTGTTGTGAGTAAATGATCCCCTAACCAGCCAAACTTGAATCTTTCTTTTTGACGTTTGAGGAACATTTGATTCCCTCAAGATGTGTGAAACTGGCCAATGGTCAAATAATATTTCAAATGATTCTTTGCTGACAGTAATCTACTATCTGAAAGTGAATGGAATACCAATCCTTTCAGGTGATAAAAGTGAAGTTGTTTCTGAAACAGTATGACCATTCAGCATACTTGGGGAAATTACACTTCACTGCACAATTTTGGATTACCTCTGTGAAGATGACGTGATAAACACAGACACTTTACAAAACAGGAACTCTGCAACCTCCATAATGCAACTGCGAAGGTAAACCATTTGATTCAGCTGAAAGCTTGTTTGTGTTGTAAAGAATCCATTGTTGTGGAAGTTTCATGTGGTCGTCATTTTACTTCTACAATCAGTTTTCACCTTAACGTTGTTCTTTGTTCAAAAGACAATAAGATCAGGTGTAAGAGCAGGAGTAGGCCATTCAGCAACTCAAGTCTGTTCTATCATCTAACTAGATCAGGGCTGCTCTGATTGTGACCTCAACTCCACTTTCTTCCATAGCCCACGTAAGCTATGACTCCTTTGTAAATAAAACATTTCTCTAACTCAGTCTTGAATATACACAAGGACTCAACTAAAAGAAATCTGGAATTAAGAGTCTAACGATGACCATGAGTCCATTGTTCATTGTTGGAAATAGCCATCTGGGCCAGTAATGTCCTTTAGGCATGAAACTGCCATCCTTACCTGTTCCGACATACACGTGACTCCAGACCTACAGCAATGTGATTGATTCTTAACTGCTCTCTGGGCAATTAGGGATGAGCAATAAATGTTGCCTCGCCAACAACACCCTCTTCCCATGAACGAATAGAGAAAATAAAACTTCCACTTTTTTTCCAAAGATTAACAAACCTCAAAGAGGAGGAAGTCCTCCTTATTTCCAACTTTAATGGAAAACCCCTTATTTTTAAACAGTTCCTGAGTTCTAGGTACTTTTGTGAGAAAAGCATGCTCTCAGTATCGACCCATTCAGCCCCCTCGGAATTTTATCTGCTTCAACAAGATCACCTCTCATTCTTCGAAAACGCAGTGAGTATAGACCTCAACTGTTCACCTTTACTTCATAAGACAAAGTTGTTCATCCTAAGAATCAACCTCATGAACATTCTCTGAATTGCTTCCAGGTCAAGGATAACTTACCTGAAATAAGGACACCAAAACTGTACACAGTACCCTGGGGACAGTCCACCAATGCTAATTCCTAATTTTATACTCCATGTGCCTTCAATAACAGCCAAATTGAAAAGAGTAGGAAAGCCGATAGTTCCAATAACTGACACAGGTTTCCAATCATGCCCCTGTGGAAACGTACCATTTTTATAGACTGTTCTTTGCAGGAGGCTGCTTCTCCTACTCTCAAAGCTCTTGTGTTGTGATCTCATGTTGTTCATATCTCTATAGCCTCCTCCTCTAACTCTTGATTGCTGTCACGCTCACTGTATTTGCCCATTGTTGGCTGTGCTTCTGTATGTAAATTCTTGAACTTGAATTCTTCCACTAGAGCTCTCTCTTCTCCTTTCATATACTCCTTAAAACCTACCGTAACTAAACCTGCAGTCACAAGTGACTTTTGGATGGTTGTTAACTTGTGACTGATTGTGCTGCTCTAAAGCCCCATTGGGCATTCTTTTACATTAATGTTGTTCTTGATCAGCTTATTATGGGAAATTCATGCTCTTTGTGGGACCTTCATAGTCAGTGACTTACTCCTCTTTGACTAGTTCTCCAACCTGAATGATCATTCAACTCTGCCAACCTTGCTTTGATATGTTTAATTGCGTGGAATTAACTCGATGTGCAATCTTGAGTAACTTTTCACATTTTTTGTTAATTGCTGCTCAACAAACACTGATCTATCAGGCAACTTATTAACACGGGGTCAATATATGAATGTGTGATCCAGCCCTTTAATTGTAGGAACATTGGCTATGCATGCATATTTTACGAACACAAACCCCATTACTTCACCGCAGCACACAATTGGCATAACTGATATCTGTGACACTGAGAAAACAAAACCCCTTTGTAGAACAGAGGAAAAATGTTCTGTAAGGAGGTCATCAACAGTGAAATTTCAGAAGCGCAGAATAGAACAGTGAAAATGTTGAATTCCTACATAGTTCTCAGTTTCATTTGATATTCTTTATGGGACAGGAAATGTTTAAGCAAATTCTCACTGAGGATATGATTTCATACTGGGAACCCCATCGAGTTTGCTATTTTAGTTCAGTCTTCCTGATTTTCGAATATTTTTGCTTCTTAAAACATTTAACTTGTTTTTAAACGATTCGAGCGATTTGACTTCACTACTTTCTTTTGGCTATAATGTGAACCAGATCCAAATGCGTGAAAAGATTTCTTTCAAGCTTTGCCTTTATGCTTCTAGCATCTGTACTCCTTGCTGCTGATTCACAGACCGGTGGAAATAATATTTCATGATTTATCCTTTCAGAATTTTAAACTATTCTATTAGAATTCCCCTTTTCCACTCCAGTGAATACAGCCATAACTATAGCTTTTCATCACTGTCTCATCCTGGTGAATCTATCTTGCACCTTTATCATGGTTAAATCATCCTTTCAATATACTTGGTTCTCCAACTGTGGCCAACTCAATGTCTTACACAGATTCATCATTCCTTTCTTATTACTGCGTTCAAAATCTCCATATACAAAATCCTGAATCCCATTTGTCTTTCCAGTCTTTTCTACTTGCAATCCTATTTTTAACAATGTTCAAAACATTTGAATCCCTTAACTTCTCTGCTTCTCCACCGCTCCCTGTTGAGAAATTTGCCACTTATGATATATCTATTCTCAATTCTGTTTCCCAGGGTGTACCATTTCACATCAATCTTTACTGAACTGCATTTATTGCATATCTGCTGACTCCACTAACTTGCCTTTGCGTTTTTTCTTTCCCTCTCTCTCTCTCTAGTTTCCTGTATTCTACCTCACAGTTTTTTCAATTGCTGGACTGGCATCCATAATTAGGACGACGTAATCCTTGGACTGCAATATGCCATTTTCATTTCATGTGCTCTTTTCTCCAATAACCAACAGTTAAACTCGTCAGAACAGAGGGTTTAGAGTTTCAACTTGGTAGGGAATTGGCTTGCACTGAGGAAAAAGAATGAATTGAGCAAAGCTTTCCCTTTCGAGATTAGCATTGCCATACAAGTGATGGATCTATTCTTGAATCCTGGAGTATTGGTAAAGGAGTTACAATACTGTAAGTTCCTCGCTGGGGATCAGCACGCTAATAAACGTTTAAGTGTCTAGTTTGCCCTAAAATTAATTCCCTAAGTAAAATGATTGAAACATTCGTGTAAACTTAAGAAAGTGAATAAATTCTAATGTCAATAGCATGAATGCTCTATTATCACCCAAGAAAAGATGAGTGCTAATGAAAGTCTCCATGATTGATCAATAAAGCAATTAGAATAGCAATAAGAACAAGCAGACAATACAAAGCAATCAAAAAAGTTAATAAAATGTTGGGATACATTGCAGAATAGTCCATCCCTGGAGGTTACTTTGGCATTTTTATTATGTGCTGATTATCTTCCACTTGGAATCAGGAAAGAACTTGCATTTCTGCAATGTCATTAACAACGTCAGGACAACTCAAAATGGTTCTGAGCCAAGTATATTTTTTTTCAAGAACCGTCACCATAGGAAATGCAGTGGGCCCTTGACCCATGAGCAGGAAATGGTCGATTGTAGTTATTAGGGTTAGGGAGAAATGTTGGCCACAGTTACATTCCTCTTTTCCAAGGAGCGCTGTGGTCTACTTTATGCAGAGCTAAGAGAGCAGGCAGCGTCGCTTTAACCCATTAATAAAAATCACCCAAATCAGTGTGAGTGCTGTTGGGAATTAGGTTGGGTTGTCCAGGGATTTGGGAAATGAGCTCCTTGGGGGAGGAGGAGAGAGGGTATGTTTCTGGAGGGTCTGCAGGAGATTCTGTTGGTTCATGGGAGGCCGGGGGGCCATGTGGTATTGTGAACTGTGGGTCTGCAATGGGTCAGGTGGTTGATGGGACAGGATTTGGGTGTCGCATTCCCATGTGGAGTGAAGTGGTGGGCACTGCTGGGAACTATCTGAGCTTTCAGATTTTCAGACTTTTTTTAGGTGGGTTCCAACTGTTCAATGATTCCCCATGGAAGTTGCAGCTTCCTAGGCAATTCCCAGAATTCAGTCACATCTGGTTCCCACAAATTCATCATAACCAACTCCAATGTCGCACATCCAATATCGGAAGATTTGGACCAGGGTTTCTAACAGGAGTACGACTTGCTGAGGATGATTGCTGTTTGTGATATTAGCAAGGCTTTGTGAATCCCAGGGAAAACTCAGTCAAACTGGTAGGTTTGTAATAGCAGCTAATCACAATAATATGTAAATATGATTGTAATAAGTGTAAACATGCTAACTGTATTTTCAAATCATATTTCATCAGGTATGGATATTTTAGGAGTGGTTGTTACATATTTAAATAGGTAAATACCTACACTTGACCCTATTGATGCAAAGTTTATTTTCAAAATCAACCACCTCATTTGATGTTTTGCAGCAAGAACATCCATATTCTGTGTTTTATATGTCAACTGCAGTTCCTTTGCAATTTTAATAGAGAATGCATTTTTTTATTGCACCCCTTGTTGTTTCTGTTACATTGAATTGTTCATTCATGATCTAAAAATAAAAAAAATCAACAACTCTGAATTGCGATGATGTCCAATGTGAAAGTGAAATACTGCAGATGCCAGAAATCAAAAATAAAAAGAGAAAATGCTGGAGGAACTCAGCAGGTCTGACAGAATCAGTAGTGGCAGATGAACAGAGTTAAGGTTTTAGGTTTAACATGACTCCTCCTTGAATAAGTATGATATGCACAGCTACATATAAAGATGAACAAATTCCGCCAACAGTCAAATGTGTGATTTTATCCTTTAGCTAAATGGTATTTTTAAATATCTTACTTTTTTTCTAGGTTATGACAGTAACTTCACCAATCAATTGCAAGAGAACAGAAATTAAACACTGTATCATGCCTAACCACCCACTGTCCAACTGCCCACTTCCATTAACACTCAGATCAAGCCCTAAACATTGGCACAACATTCTGACTATTGGACATTTTAGGAGTGCTGAATGCTATCCTATATGGAGACTTATCAACTTGTAGAAAAACGAACCTGGAATTCAGCTGTGTCATTTCATGAGTTTTGAACCCACTCTGCAAACTCCAACATTTACTATTTTAACAACAGTGTCATTAAAATAAGGCCAATGCCTCTATTAAATGGGACAACCCTGATGCAAACCTGTTTAGTTTTCAGTCAGCGACTGTAATTTCATGACTCTCTTTCCTCTCCTAAACCTAATGTAGGATTTTGTCTGTTAACTTTGACATGGGGCTTGTTTCCGCTTAACGACTTCCCTTAAAAGAGTTGTAAGTGCATTAGCTTGTTTGAAATGTGGCATCGCAGCTGTGCTAAAGGGTACAGTAACAACAATCTTGTGTCTAACAGCTTTTGCACCTATTCTTTTCCACAAATTTGCCCCATCAGTAGCGTTTTATTGAATTATTTTCTCTCCCCTTTAGCTAAATGGAGCATTTCCTCAGTTTAAACAGCAAGGTCACTTCTGACGCCCCGTGCAATTACATGCCCATTGTATGCAATCTGTGAGGGCGAGTGGTGGAAGATGAAGTGCCTTTCAGTGAGGCACTGACCCTAGGGTCAGGGCCAATAAGACCGAGAGTAATTTATCAACCAACAGAAAGTGGAAATGAATCTATTCAATGTGTAAAAGGCGACAGCTTTGTCTGTGCGACTCTGTGTGAACAAAATTAAATCTCCTTTAGTTGGCCATCTTTTCTCTTCCAAAATGTTTCCACACTTCCATTGATCATTCCCATTCTACAGAAGGGGCACTGCTCCTCTGATTTATATACTGAATGTACCTTGTCTCTATGTTCCTAGAAAGACTGAGAGGAAGAGATGACCCATGGTACTAGGAACCTTGAGACAATTCCAAGACCTTGCGTCAGCAATAGCAACCATGCCTGGTGCCTATTACGATTAAGTTGTAAACACAAGGCTCAACAGGACTATTTATTAGGCCCTTGTTCAATGTGCTGCATTTAAAATGCACTGCAGAGATTATGTGTAAAATATTAGCAGGTTTAATACATTCTGTGTAAAATCTTCAAGCAGAAAAGTCCAGGCTCAGTCTCCAGTATTGAGGAAGTTCAGTATCATTTGCGGGTGCTGTCATTTAGAGGAGACATTAAAGTGAAAGGATGTATCTTCATCAATGACAACAGACACCAAGTAATCATTTAACTTCTCTGTCATGTCTCTTTTCCCCGATAGAAATTCTCCAGACTCTACTTTAATGGACTCACATTTGTTCGAGCCAAATGTTTCCTTTTTATGTGCCTGCAGCTGCTTTTACAATCCAATTTGTTGTTTATTTTTTACTAGATTTTATCTGTATTTTAGTTTTCCTTTCCTTATCATATTCTTGGCCCTCCTATGCTGTATTCTAAAAACTTTTCAATCCTCAAATTTATTATAATTTCTTTATCATTTTAAGCCTTTTAATCTTACTTCTGTTGTCAGTCATGGTTGAATGACCTTTTTTTGAATTTTTGCGACTTGTAGGAAGATGTTAGCCATGTAACGGTCTTTCAATGACTGCCATTGTCAATGCCTTCCAATGTATTTTTGAGTTCCAGCTCAGCCAAACTGTGCCTCATGTTTTCACAATTTCTCTTGTTCAAATGTAACACCCTTATTTCAGATTGAATTACCTCACTTTCAAACATAATGTAAAATTGTATGATATTGTGGTCACTCATCTCTAAAGGGTCTTTTACAGCAATGTTAAAAATTATTCCTTTTGCATTACATGATGCTGCATCTAAAATAACGTGTCCTCTAGTCAGCTCTTCAACACCTCGCTCTAGAAAATAATCCCTAAGGCACTCTCGAAGCACGTACCCAGAGCTTAAGTGTTGACTTGGTTTACCCACTCTAAGCATAGATTGGAGTCACCCATGATAACTGTTTTGCCAATGTTACAAGCTTCTCCCATCATCTGTTTAATACCATGACCCCACACTGCCACCACTATTTAGTGGCCTATAAATAACTATGACCAATATCTACTGTCCCTTGCTGATTCTGAGTTTGAACCAAACAGATCCCACACCTTGTTTGTTTGATCTGAGATTCCTCCTTACTAATGTACTGACCATATTGCTTATTATCAGCACAACTCCACCTCCTTTTCCTTCTTGTCTGTGTTTTGTAAATATTGACGATCCCTGAATATTCAGTTCCCAGTCCTGGTCATCATATGACCATGTTTCTATCATGACAAATATATCAGAACCATTCATCTCTACTTGTGCCTTCAGCTCATTTATCTTGTTGCAAATGCTGTGTACGTTCAGATAGCATGCCCTTAGAGTTATTGTTTGATGTAACTCCTCACTTGGGCTAGACTGGATGCTTGGTTTTGTTGCTCCTGTCTTCTAGATTCCCTTCTGGCATTTTTATTTCCAGTCACCAGTTTAACAGCCTCCCAATTTAGGTTAGCCGTCAGCGTCAGTCCCCCCAATAAGCTCATTCAAACCATTCCCTGTTGCAATCACAAATCTCTCTGGTAGGATATTGGTCCAAGTCCCGTTAAGTTGCAACCCATTCAGCCATACAGATCCTACCTGCCCCTTGGACTGCTCCCAGTGCCTCATATAGGACGGAAGTAATAAGCACACAAGGGATAAACACATTTTTCGTGTGTGCTACAGAAGCCTAACCTGTTAGGGAGAAATAGAGAATCAAATATGTGTTTAAATTTCAGGGAAGTGTAAGAATATTCAGGAAGCCATTGTAGATACCATACTGCTCAAGTTTTAACTGGAATAGTTTTAGTATCCAAGGTATGGAAGGAGCAAAATTCTTACGTTGCTTCCAGGAAGACTCTTCTATTCAGTACGTACAAAACCTAGCAAAGGAGGGAGCAGTTCTGGACCTAGTAATCAGAAATAAGCTGGGAAGGTGGAAGACATATCATTAGGGGGGCATTTCAAGGATAGTGAGCATTGCTATGGACTAGACCAAACCCCCTCAAAATTTTTAGAAGATAGTCTAGACCCTAACTTTTTCTTAAGTTAAAGGTAGATGTAAGGCGTTGTGTTCCAGATGCAATTCGATTGGTATGTAGTAGAGGTCTACAAAATTATGAGAGGCAGAGATAAGGTGGGTAGTCAGAGACTTTTTCTTAGAGAAGAAAGGTCAGCTACAAGAAGGCACAGGTCACAGGTTCACAGTGAAAAAGAGTACGTTTCACGGAGAAGTGTGGGGAAAATGTTTCACACAGAGGGTGGTGGGTGCCTGGAATGCACTGCCAGTGGAGGTGGTGGGAACAGGCACATTAGCAATGTTTAAAGTGCATCTTGATAGACACATGAATAGGAGGCAAAAAGGATAGAATCCAGGTATGAGCAATAGGTAGTGGGTCTAAATAAGGATTAAGAATTGGTGCAAGTTTGGTGGGCCGAAGGGCCTGTTTCTGTGCTGTATTGTGTTGTAATACCTGGAACAGGAATAAAAAAAACTGAATGAACTGCAGAAGCTGGAAATCTGAAACAAAAACAGAAATTACTGGAAAAGATCAGCAGGTCTGGAAGCATCTGTGAAGAGAAACCAGAGTTAATGTTTACGGGTCCAGTGACCCTTCCTCAGAACTGGAAAGGGAGTGTTGTCTTAGGAGGAAAGGTTGCATTGGCGAGGTTTGCATCTGCTGAAGTTTAGCAGAGTAAGTTGCGACCTGATCAAAACGTATAAAGAGATACTGAGATACACCTGAGAAGTATTTCCATGGGGGATGTGAAGATGATATGCCCATCTGTGGAAGAATCTAGAAAAAAGGGTGACTGTTTAAAGATAAGGAGCTCTCCTATTTAAGAGAGAGGTGAGGCAATTTTAATTTCTCACAGAGAGTTGTGAGTCTTTGGAATTCTGTTCCTCAAAAGACAGTAGAAGCAGAATTTTAAAATATTCTAATTTAGAGGTGTATAGATGCTTGATAAACAAGGGAGCTATGATCTTATCACAATACAACACAGAAACAGGCCCTTCAGCCCACCAAACCTACACCAATTCTTAATCCTTATTTAGACCCATTACTTATTGCCCATGGGCGAATGCGATTTGAGATTCCTATCAGATCAGCTATGATCTTATTAAATAGTGGAACAGGGTTGAGGGGCTGAATGCTTACTCCTTGTCTGTATTTTTACATCACCCATACACAGTACTTTCTGTCCATAGAGAGATGGGATAGTATTCCACACATGAAATGCTTCTCTTCTCCTGACTGTCAACAGCAGATGGTATTGAACCAGAAGGCTTGGGTTCAAATCCCACTCTAGGAGTTTATGGCTAAGGAGCGTGAGTTCATCACGTGGTTAAGTATCCAAATGTAACATATGTCAATGGTGGGCAGCAAGAGCAGAAAAGATTCCTGGTCAGCTGTGAAAGAAAGTGGAGACACTATCATCACTATCTACATTGAAAGGAATAGTTTGCCACAGCAACTGACACTCCCTGGGGCTGAATGGTTGGTGTGGGTCAGATTGGTCCGAACTGCATGGGGCCCAAGCTTCATTCCAGCTGGTCCAGATTCAAGGGCTACCTCTTTCCCCTGCATGTGTGGACAATGTAGATTTGTAAGTTTAACCTATTTTCTGTTATAAACCGGAGGTTGGCCTCCCCCTGAGAACTAAAACCAAACCAGTGCACCTTGCTCTTTAATGTGTAAATGAGTGTAAAATGTGGTGTAACCTGCTTTTCAGCAACTTCTAATGGTTAAATAAATCCTTGACACTCATTTTAAAACCAATAAGTAACAATTTATTTTTCTAACTCTAACAGCGAACAAATTAACTAAATGATTAACAAACCCAATAAATCCCTTCTAACTACTAACTATGCCCAAATAAAGTAGGATTCTAATGGTATGCTGTTCCAATAAATATAAGTCCTACTCATATAACAAAAATAGAATCTAGTCTTGAAATTGCAGCCTGGTTAATGCCTTCCGGAATGTTCTGTGCCTTCTCCATTAAAACGTCTGTCAGGAATATTAACTAGCTGTGTTGTTGGTTCTGTAGTTATTTAGATAGAGGAGGCTGTGTGAGCCAGTGATTCTCTCTTGAGAGCTGAGGGCTGTTAGCTTTGGCCAATGGCAGCTTCCTGTGGGCTGTTTGCCCTTCTTTTTATATCCTTGATGACATATCAATATTTATATAATAGGATTGGTCCTATGTTGATTGGCTAAATTCAAGAGCCTATTGTGTTGGTAAAAACTGCTGCTTGGCCAGTAACTGTACAGCCTTTTGATATAAATGTTTCTGTTCAGGTTCTCTGTGCACCTACAGACGTTCAAGCTATTGCTCACAGACATCCATTTTAAATATCTAAGCACATGGTCTTTTAAAGGGACCATGCAATGCTTTCTCCACCCCCCCCGCCCCCAGCACTTTGCAAACACTAAATTCTAACTTCCTGCTTCCCAACCTATAAGTACTCTACCCAACTTCACAACACTTTAGGCAAAGATCTGAATATAAATTTATATCCTTTTCTATCAATAGTGAATGACAGCAAGTTGATAAGTTTTGCTCAACAGATTGGAGCAGTAAGTATACTCTAAATGGAATTAGACTTGAGGCTGCAGAAGAATACTGCCTCACGCGACATTGATGGGAGAGTCCCTAGTTTGGTAAAAGTGCAATTGAAAATACAATACTCGCTTGTATCGTAACACTTACAGAAAATGAGATCTGAGTTAATAATGAATCCATTTAAAACCTTAATGATTTCTTAATGAGTGTATTGCACACAGTAATCCACTCCATACTATAACAAGGATATTGAAGCCTTACAGGGGGTATAGTGTAGACTATCTCAATGAATACCATGTGGTGTGGAACTGAGCCATACAAATCAAGAAGGTTCCATCTTTGATCCTTACTGACTTGGCTAGGGTCCACTAAGTAGGGGTGAGGGCTCGGTAATTAACGTAATTGTCCTCATGGTCATCATGTCATGGCACACCTACTACTGTGTAAAGTCTCTAAAAGCATCGTTCTCCAATATCACTACTCAAGCAATCGAGTCTAGTTATGGGATAGGGCTGGGGTAAACTTGGAAGAGTTTTAAAGGAAAAGGGCACAGCTTACTGAAAGAAAAGTTATACTGTGTATAAATAGCTCGACCTATCATTTGACACACATTAACATCTGCTAGCAATAATAGATGAGCAGAGCAATAACTGGTAGCAGCATACATTGGTAAGGAAAGATTTTTAAACACGTGTAATAAATTGACTTCCTGTCTGTCTTCAATGTGATGTGTAAATGCTTTACAATGTTCCTACCTCACTGCATCACTGTTGCAAACTGCAGACTGGGACTACACACAGCACAGCAGAAATACAGCACAGAAATGGACTCTTCGTCCATCTCATCCATGCCAAACAGATATCCGAAATGAATTTAGTCCCATTTGCCAGCATTTGGCCCAAATCCCTCTAAACTCTTCCTAATAGAGCTTGTAACAGCATTGGTCAGCATGTATAGCTAATGCGCTTATTATTGCTCGTGCTCTTACACATAATTGCTGGTGTTGGCAGAGTATTTTGGCCTAACATGTCCACACAATACTCTACTAACTATGGCTTTAAGGACAGCTGTAAGGAAGGGCTAAAAAAACTCGGATTTTTCTCTCTAGAGCGAAGGAGGCTGAGGGCAGATTTGATAGAAGTCTATAAAATAATGAGATGCATATATAAGAGTTGACGGTTAGAATCAGAGTTGAAATATCTAATAGTGGGATACATACATTTAAGGTGAGAGGGGGGAAAGTTCAAATGAGACATGCGGAGCAAAGTTTTTACCCAGAGTGTGGTAGGAGTCTGGAATGCACTGCCAGGATGGTGGCGGAGGTAGGTACAATAAGGACATCTAAAAGGCTTTGAGATAAGCATATGAATATGCAAGGAATGGAGGGATATGGACCAAGGGCAGGCAGAAGGGATTAGTTTAATTTAGCATCATGTTTGGCACAAAATTGTGGGCTGAAGGGTCAGTTTCTGTGCTGTACTGTTCTATGTTCTATTAAGGCAAGTATTAATCACCTCACCTAGAAAGGCAGACCGCAGAATGTTATGCTGGTGTATTAAGCAACCATGGCCTGCTATCAGCAACTGGAGCTTTCAGCTTATATCCCATCCTGTGTTGACCCACTATGTCAACATTATCCAAAGCCTTCTTCATCAGCTTATACCTTAATAAATATAGTTCAAACAGGCATTTAGAAAATTCAATCATGCTTTATGTAGTTCCTATTTGTAGCATATCTTAATAGGGTACTTTTTCGGAGCACCTACAGACAATTTGGTTATGTGAGGGCTTCCGAATGCTGGTGAAACATTTGATGATGCCATAGAGCTGCATGTCACTGGGTATAAATACTACAAAGTGGGCGGAATTAGAACTCCCTGGAAGGACAGCACCAGAATATAAGAATCAAGACTGGAAATCACACCTGAACAAATGAAGAAGGTAGCTTAGTCCATATCCACTAAGTCCAGGTCTTGTGTATCTGTAATTACCATGCATAGCAGTAGTTAGCATTAATGCATAATAAAAAGCGTTACTTTGAAGGTTCAGTTTAAAGACAGTTCCCGACTTTGCCTTTTGCTCAACCATCTGTCATGACCCAAACTCCTAGTGTGGCCAGAAACCACATGACAAAGGTGTTTAGCCTCATATTGGATTGTCCTCCAAGAAGTATCGGGTTATAGACTGCAATTCAGGATGTGGTATCTTCTTCTACTCTGTCATGTGATGCTACAATATCGTGCACATAAATTGATCATTGGATTTCTGTTATCTTCACATCTTACATCTTACGCTATTCAGATGGTAAATATCTAATAAGGTAACCACAATATGGTCTTGGAATGAAACATTGGTATAATCCACATTGAAAACAAGACAAGCATTGGTAAAGGAGCTTAAACATGTGCTGGAACCAAATGCCCACAGGCTCAATAGAGAGCTGAGTCTTACTTAAATTGACTTCTACCACTCATTAGAGAGACTGCACTGCATTCTGGTGACTAGCTCTTGGCTTGATGTCCACTCTGTAAGGAATAGTACGTTTTCATGTTTTTGGGTACTATAAACTGAAATGGAACTGCTTTCACTGAAATATAGCTTGGAAAAATCAGGTGCCCATTTTCTCTGTGCAGATGATATCGTTTGTTGAAGCAGGGAGATACTTAGAGACTGAATGGCACCAAGGACCCTAGAATTACAGAAATGTGTTCTGATCACAGCCCTCTGATTGGCTGAATTGCAGTTTGTTAAAAAGCTGCAAAGTGTAAGAGCAACACTGACATCCAAAATCTGTGAACTGAAAACATCTATCACTCCACCTCTCTCCTTCCACGTAGATAAAGCTTTCTTGAATATATTCAGTGGCTTAGCTTCCACAGCATTCTGTGGTGGAGAACTCCATAGAAATTTTTCCTCATCTCTGTCCTAAATGGCCTACTCTATACCTTGAGACTTCTAGACTTCCTAACCAGGGAAAATATCCTCTCTGCATCTAGTCCATCCGGCTCTATTAGAATTTTCTCAACTTTCTAAACTGTACTGACCACAAGCTCAGTTGAACCAATCTCTCCTCATAGGACAGCCCTACCGACCCTAATATCAGCCTATACTGCACTCCCAGTAGTCCAGGAACTCCCCACATACATTTGAGACATCACCCATGCCCTCCACCTCCTCCAAGACTTCCGTTTCTCCGGACCTCAATGCCTCATCTTCACCATGGATATCCAATCCCTCTACACCTCCATCTGCCATGACCAGGGCCTCCAAGCCCTCTGTTTCTTCCTCTCCAATGTCCCCAGAAAGTACCCTTCCACTGACACTCTCATTCGTTTGGCTGAACTGGTCCTCACCCTTAACAATTTCTCCTTCGAATCCTCCCACTTCCTCCAGACCAAAGTGGTAGCCATGGGAACTTATATGGGCCCCAGCTATGCCTGTCTCTTTGTTGGCTACGTAGAACAGTCCATCTTCCGTAGTTACACCGGCACCACTCCCCACCTCTTCCTCCGCTACATTGATGACTGCATTGGCGCCACCTCGTGCTCCCGCGAGGAGGTTGAGCAATTCACCAACTTCACCAACACATCCCACCCTGACCTTAAATTTACCTGGACCATCTCCATCTCCATTAATGACGACCGACTTGACACTGACATATTTTACAAACCCACCGACTCCCACAGCTACCTGGATTACACCTCTTCCCACCCTACCTCTTGCAAAAATGCCATCCCGTATCCCCAATTCCTCCGCCTCCGCCGTATCTGCACCCAGGAGGAGCGGTTCCACCATAGAACACACCAGATGGCCTCCTTCTTCAGAGACCGCAATTTCCCTTCCCACGTGGTTAAAGATGCCCTCCAACGCATCACGTTCACATCCCGCACCTCCGCCCTCAGACCCAACCCCTCCAACCGCAACAAGGACAGAACCCCCCTGCTCCTCACCTTCCACCCTACCAACCTCCGCATAAACCAAATCATCCGCCGACATTTCCGCCACCTCCAAACAGACCCCACCACCAGGGATATATTTCCCTCCCCACCCCTCTCCACCTTCCGCAAAGACCGTTCCCTCCGTGACTACCTGGACAGGTCCACGCCCCCCTACGACCCACCCTCCCATCCTGGCACTTTCCACTGCCACCGCAGGAACTGTAAAACCAGCGCCCACACCTCCTCCCTCACCTCCATCCAAGGCCATAAAGGAGCCTTCCACATCCATCAAAGCTTTACCTGCACATCCACTAATATCAGCTATTGTATCCGTTGC
>NC_057733.1:9806772-9843953 GCF_004010195.1 Chiloscyllium plagiosum
CCACCCCCATTCACCTATTGTACTCTACGCTACTTTCTCCCCACCCCCACCCTCCTCTCATTTATCTCTCCACCCTTCAGGCACTGTGCCTGTATTCCTGATGAAGGGCTTTTGCCCAAAATGCCAATTTTCCTGCTCCTCGGATGCTGCCTGAACTGCTGTGCTTTTCCAGCACCACTCTAATCCAGAATCTAGTTTCCAGCATCTACAGTCATTGTTTTTACCTTTTTGCACTCCCTCAATGGCAAGTATATCCTTTCTTAGGTATGGAAGCCAAAACTGCATACAATTTTCCAGGTGCAGTTTCACCACAGCCCTGTATAACTGCAAAAAGATTTCTCTGCTTCTTAACTGCAGTTCTCTTTCAATGAAGTCCAGTCAAGACTTTGCCTTTCTAATTGCTTGCTTCAGCTGCCTGTCAGCTTTCATTGATAGGTACACAAGCACATGCGGATCTCTCTGTACTCTTAACATATGAGGAATGTTTGAGGACTCTGGGTCTACACTCAATGGAGTTTAGAAGGATGAGAGGGGGGGATCTGATCAAAACTTACAGAATACTGAACAGCCCGGCTAGAGTGGACATTGGGAAGATATTTCCAATGGCAGAAGAGACAGGGACGCAAAGCCGCAGAGTAAACGGAAGACCCTTTAGAATGGAGATAAGGAAAAACTCTTTTAGCCAGAGAATGGTGAATCTGTGGAATTCATTGCCACAGAACACTGTGGAGGCCAGGTCAATGAGTATGTTTAAAACAGAGTTAGATAATGTCTTAACTATCAAAGCGATCAAAGGTGATGGGATGAAAGTGGGAAAATGGGGCCACTTTCAGCCAGAGCAGACTTGATGGGCTGAATAGCCTAATTTCTGCTCCTATGTCTTATGGTCTTACCTACATACTTTCCACAAGGAAAGGTAGAGAGTGGAACTTAAAAGGCATGTTTGTCAGGATACTGGAGGGTTCCTGGGCAATGGAGAGACCAAACCCAAATGTAGAGGAGAGAGCAACTGAGGGAAGGAGGGCAATAAAATGAGGCAACTGGATATTAAAGATGGGGAACACAAGTGGGTAGGGTGCCTGGGAGGGAGAAAGAGCAGTGGAACTGATTGATGTGGGAGGGTGAGATGAGGCATTGGGATCCCATTAGGAGTGGACATAGGAAGAAGATCAGTAATATCTAGGGAGTAGCTCATAGTCAGAGGCAAGGATTGAAAAAGGACAGAGGGGATGGTTGCAATAAGGAGGCCATCAGAAGTTATAGGGGGAATGAAGATTTGATAGAGGGAGGGTGGAGCGTGACAGACATCAATTCAAAATGGGTCCCCATGTCAATTTCCACAAGAGTGTTTTGGAGAATGCGCGTGGGCCCAGGTCTGTTTCCCTGTGTTTAGGCACAATAAAATAAATGAAAACTTAAAATGCTAAACACTATTGTGCGAGCAATACCTGAAAGCTTTTACATTGAATTTGAACAATCAATACAAAATAAAGGTGGCTCAGCTCTAAAAGTTATAAACATCTACCTTCCAACTGTTTCCAGTCATTCATTAACCTTTCACAAACTGGGCAGCTAAGATTCATTAGTGGTGTTGGGGCTGGAGGATTAATGTGTAATCACCCATGCAGGACCATTGACAAGCCTGTGCATAAAAGGATTAATGACTTGGGGATGAAACTGTTATGTACGTTGAACATTCTGATGTGCAAGAGCTGCAGCACAGAAGTTAATGAAGGGCAAATGGGTTCACATAATGCTGCATGACCCATGCATGCGAAGAAATGTCAAGATGAGCAGCACAAATCTCGTGCACATGGTATCATCAGGAAAGGAGATACCAGCTATCGATTATGGAGGCTGCTCCTCTCCAGCTGGCCCCAATTGCAGGCTCTCATTCAAGCCAGGAGAAACCTGGCAAGGCCTGAAGTTGCCACTGATTTTGATAAGACACCAGACACAAAGCATCCATTCATTGCAGGTCGGTCAATGACTTCAGTCCAGATGCTGAAACCAGTGAACCTAGCAGCTGTCTCCTCATTGATACGGCTCAAAGACAAAGATGGAGAAGGTGGGAAGAGCGACAACACCAGAATCAAGGAAATGAGGCTCAGGGAGCTTCAGCTGTTCATCAGCAAGTAGCCCACGAAGAGGGAAACCAGAGGCTTCAGTGATGTAGAGCTGCCCACAGAGAAAGTGTGGGCAATGGGTCTCCAGCTCCATCCAGGAGAGGGAGAAACAATGCAGGAGATGTCTTTACATGATTACAAAAACATTGAAACATGGAAAATAGGAGCAGGAATAGTCCATTTGGTGTTTCAAGCCTGCTCTGCCATGATCATTGCTATTCATCCATCTCAATACCCTGCTCCTGCTTTCTCCCCATACCCTTTGATCCCTTAGACCAAAGATTTATACCTAACTCATTCTTGAAAACAGACAATGTTTTGAGCTCACCACTCTCTGGGTGAAGAAATTTCTCTTCATCTCAATCCTAAATGGCCTAAGCTTGCTCCCCTGCTCCCTTGTCCTGAGCAGATGGAGCTGTTGGGATTCCTGGCAAAGGGATATTGGTGAAACAGGGCACCGCTGGAGGGTCCTAAGAGGATAATTCTTCAGTGTCTTTCTGTCTCCCTTCCTTCTCCTTCCTATCAGTGAGCAATGGCAGCTCCCTTGAGGGCACTGAGGTCAAGGTCTCTGGCCCCTCTTGCTGAACCAGTGAATGAGTGAAGGTTCAAGCACATCTCTAGCAGATACTGATTGTTCTTTGGATCTGGATCTCTAACATGGCTGCCACTTCACCGTGAAGTGGCATCTCCGGCGTCTGCAGTCCTCACTTTCACCATTCACATTAACTGAATTAAAAAAAAGATAACTTAAAGAGAGTCCAACGTTTCTTCTCCACCGGCAGAGTCCTGCTCCAGACTTCCTAGCCCACGCCATGCCACCTCCAGGGGCCCACTCTGTGCGGAAGCGAGAGTCCCTGCTCCAGTCTTCACAGGCCCACTGATCGACTCTGCAGCCACTCTGCCTTTGAAGATGCTACCAACGCTCCAGAGCCCATTGTAGCCTGCAATTCCACAGAAGATCTCTCACCGTCAGGCAAGTCTGGGAAAGAAAAGAAAGGGAAGAAGGGAGAAAAGGAAAGGTGGATAAAGAGGACAAGCCTTGGCACAGGAGCCAGAACTCTGCCTACTTTGCCATCGCCATCTTGAACAGAGATGTGCAAATAAATTGCCAGGGAATTGGACAGGGAGGAGCTGACTAAATCCTCAATTGACAGTCCACGGAAACCAGGTACAGGAATGGAAGCATAGATTATTTTGGAAAATACCTGCTACCCACCTGCACACTCACTCAGCACCTCACATGCAGACCTCCACACTCTACCTCTTTTGACAAATGAACAAAGAACTGATTTCTGAGGACGCTCTTCATTACAAAGGTGGAGATGATTTTCCTTTTACAGGAATGGTCCGCACAGTGAGTTTGACTTAATTCGCAGACCTCAGGTCTGACCTTGTACATCTGGCAATAACATTGGACAAAGGACGCCAGTGACAGACAGCAGCCTGCTCTGGCTTCTTTCACCCGCACCCTAAATGCATATGTGCTGTGACTTCACCAAAACCATGGTTTAATTTTTAGGTTATGTACTGAGGAATAAGCAGTTTTTTGAACAGAAGATACTGACAGTGCAAGGGAGCAGTTGGAATCTGAAAGCGACAGAAAGGTTAACTGTCTATGAGCGACTTTATCAAATAGTATCTACAGATATTTGAGGCAGGGACAACAACTGGTCTGTTGTTGCAAAGTAACAAGAGGGACATCGCACAGGTACGGATTGGTTAAGAAAGTCACAGTCACAGTGGGGAGCGCCTGTCAGAGGTTGTGTCTAAGATTCATAGATAGGAGGAATTTGACTTGGCAAGTATCTGAGCTGAGGCTACTCGATACTGGATGCCAAAAGTGAGAAATGGTAACATTCCAGCTCTGACAATAACCTGCTTTAATAGTAGAATATTGAAGACAAAGCTCAGCCTTTCTCTCTCCCTCTCTCCCTCTCTCTCTCTCTCTCTCTCTCTGTCTGTCTCCCCCTCTCTCTGGCACTGGCTGCATAAACTTCTCATGCATTACATTCTTGAGCAAGCCTTGCAGCCTTCTCAATTTCGCCAAACTATATCAGGTACAAGGTCACCTGTAGACAGCTCACCCAGAGGACAAGCATAACACTCTTTCAGTCTTTAAGAGCTATTTACATTGAACTGAATGGCATTAAAAAGTTCTGTTTACATAGACATTACAGCACAAAATCAGACCTGAATTCTCAAAGCCCCATTTGAGGCAATTCCCACCTTACATCATCTAACCCCATCGGCAAGTGCTTTCATTCCTTTTTCCCCCTCCCATACCTATCTATTTTCACCTTAACTGGATTTATCCTATGTTGGAAAAACATTTAAAAACAGGAGCAGGAGTAGGCCATTCAGCCCTTGGAGGCTGCTCTGCCATTCAATACGATCAAGGCTGAGCATTCAACTCAGCATCCTGTTGCTGCTTTCTCCCCATTCACTTGGACCCCTTTACCATATCGAACTCTTTCTTGAAAGCCTTAGCTGCTTTCGGGGGCAGAGAATTCCCCAGGCTCACCATTCTCTTTTTGGATTCAAGATGGCACCAGCAACATTTTGCGAGCTGTCCACATCACATCTTTTTCTTAAGTATCTTATAATCGTTCTGCTCTTCTAAACCGCAATTCTAAGTCTACGTTGTATTCCTCACTCTGTTCTATTACCCTAATGCACTTTGTATGGTATGATCTGCCTGTACTGCACGCAAACTTCTTCATTGTACCTAGGTACCTGCGATGATAGTTTGAAATAAATTAGATCAAACTTTCTGAATGAAGAAATTCGATGGCTTTTCAGTCCTAAATGATCTACCCTCTATCTTTAGATGGTGACAGCTGGTTCTGGAGTCCCCAGTTATTGGGAACATCCGTCCTGAAGAATGGTTTACCCATCTAACGAGCAGCACAGTGGCTCAGTGGTTAGCAGTGCTGACTCACAGCACCATGGACCCGGGTTCAATGCCTGCCTGGGGCTAGTGTCTGTGTGGAGTTTGGACATTCTCCCCCTGTCTGCATGGGTTTCCTCTGGGTGCTCCAGTTTCTTCCAACAATCCAAGGATGTGTAGGTCAGGTGAGTTGGCCAAGCTAAATTGCCCATAGCGTTAGGTGCATTAGTCAGGAGTAAATATCAGGTAGGGAATGGGTCTGGGTGGGTTACTCTTTGAAGGGCCGGTGTGGACTTGTTGGGCTGAAGGGCCCGTTTCCATACTGTAGGGAATCTAATCTAATTCTGTTTGAGTTTTTATAGATTTCAATGCAATCCTCCCTCATTATTCTAAACTCTAGTGACTATATCACTAACTGATCCAGTCTCTTTTTTTATGTCAGTCCTGCCATCCCAGAAATCAGTCTGGTAACCTTTGTTGCACTCTGTCTGTAACCAGAACGCCCTTCCTCAGCTAAAGAGACCAAAACTGTACACAGTACTCCAGGTGTGGTCTCACCAAGGCTGTATGCAATTGCAGCAAGACATCCTTGCTCCTGGACTTGAATCCTGTCACTATGAAGGCCAACATACCATTTACCTTCCTGCCTACTGAATGCACCTGCCTGCTTACTTTCAGTAACTGGTATACAAGGACACCCAGAGCTTGTTGCGTCTCCCTCTTTCCCAAACTATCACCATTTTGATAATAATCTGCCTTCCTATTTTTGCTATCAGAGTGGATAACTTCTCTTTTATCCACATTATTCTTCATCTACCATTGATTTGTCCACTTGTTCAACTTGCCCAAATCACACCAAAGCATCTCTGCATCCTTCTCATAGCTCATTCTCCCATCCAGCTTTGTCTCATCTACAAACTTGGAGATATTACATTAGTTCCCTCATCTAACTCTATGCTTATTGTGTTATGTTTCACAGCCAGTGTATAGTACATCTTTTCAAGACATTCTTGTGATATCATTACTGCATCACCTGAGGGTATTACAATCTTAAACTCAATCTTACCTTGGATTATTGGGAGCATGACACTCTATTGGATACATGCTGCTCTGTTGTAAGCTTCTAGCTTACTCTTAGCCCAGAAACCCATGTACCTAAGGAAATAAAGACCATAAGAAATAGGAACAGCAGTAAACCATTGAGCCCCTTGATTCAACAGGACCATGACTGATCCGACACACCTCACATCCACATTCTTGCCCTGTCCCAATAACCCTTGATTTCCCGACTGATCAAGAATCTATCTATCTCAGCCTTAAATATATGTAATGACCCTGCACCCCCCAAACTTTCAGTGGCAAGGAGTTCCACAGACTCGCAATTCCCAGAGAAGAAATCCCTCCTCATCTCAGTCTAAAATTAGTGCCCCTTTATTCTGAAACAATGCCTGCTGGTCCTAGGCTGTCCCATGAGGGGAAACATCCTCTCGGCATTTACCCTGTCAAGGCCATTGAGAATCCTATATGTTTCAAAGAGATCACCTCTGATTCATTAAGTCATAGACTCATACAGCACGGTAACAGACCCTTCGGTCCACCCAGTCCGTGCTGACCATAATCCGAAACTAAACTAGTCTCACCTGCTCGCGCTTGGCTCATATCTCTCCAAACATTTCTTATTCATCTACCTATCCAAACGTCTTTTAAACGTTGTAACTGTGACCTGTATCCACCACTTGCTCTGGAAGTTCATTCAACACATGAAACATTCAGTGTAAAAAAAAATGCCCTCATGTCTTTTTTAAATCTTTCTTCCCTCACCTTAGAAATATGCCCCCTAGTCTTGAAGTCCCTCAGCCGTGGGAAAAGACACCCACCATCCACCCTATTGATACCCCTCATGATTTTATAAACCTCTATAAGGTCATCCCTCTAAACTCCAGTGGCAAGAGTCCCAATCTGTTTATTTTATGCTCATAAGACAATCTCTACACACAGGGGTCATGCTAGTGAATTTTGTAGTCATAGAGTCATAACGATGTACTGTTTGTACATAATCGTTATTTGTAATAAATGTCTATTGGATTCTTCACTACTGTGATATTCTGACCCAGTTTCTTATGTTATGGGGAATAATATAAGCTTTACTGCATGAGGTAAAACACCCTGTTGGAGACAAATCCATACCATGGTAGCAGCAGTGTCCAGATAGAAAAGACTCCAATGTTGTGTTTCCAGGGATTGGAAAACTAATTGAAGACCAACTGGTCAACAGCTTTGGACATCAGGGAATTTGGACAAAGGGAGAATTTGTTACCTTTTTAATAACATCAGCCATACAGACCTTTATAGGAGAGCCAATTTCTTTTTGATTAGAACACAAGTTCTTACAAGGCAAAAAAAATTTCTAAGATTGCCATAAGGAACAGATTGGAAAGAAAGCAAAGATTGCAGTGCAATTTTAAGCTAGAACACAAAACCAATGTATGGCAATACAGAAGCTGGAGGCTAGAACAAACTGTTTTAACAATCAATATATAACTAACAGTTCCTCAGAACACCTACCTCAAAGTCTGTGTTCTTAAGTCTAGAGCAGTCTTTAATCTGCACTGACACAAAATGAGGGACACATGGCTTAAGGTGGTACAGTCCAGGATTTTTAAATGGAATCATGGATATCAGAAACCTCATTATGGACTGGGCATCCAGTGACACGCTTACTGAATTACAATTGCAAAAACAAAATGTGCACTTCTAATTTACAAGTGGTGTAATTGAGAATCCTAAGAAAAGAGCTTTAAAACTCTGGCTTGCCAATGGCAAGGTGGAGGTTTGTTGGGCGGGGGGGAGGGGCTTCACAGAAGTAGCACATCCAGTCTTTCCACGGATGATCAGAAAGATTCAGAAAAGATCTGGAAGATCCTGGAAGACCAATACATGGTAGGAATTAACTTCAGGATTGAATCACAGAATTGTTTATGGTGCAAAAGGAGTTCATTTGGTCCATTGTCCCTCCACCAGTTTTATTCCCTCGTGCCAATTCTCTGCCTTTTTCCTGTATCCCTATATGACATTTCTATCCAAATAACCATCCAATGTCCTCTTGAATGCCTCGATTGAACTTCTTCCACCACATTTCCAGACAGCGCATTCCGTACCCAAACAACTCACTCTGTTAAAAGACTTTTTGTCGCATTACCCTTGCTTCCTTTCAATCTATCTCCTCTTCATTTACCTTTTACAAGTGGGAACAGTTTCACCCCCTCTACTGCACCCAGCTGCTCATGATTTTGAAAATCTCTTTCAAATCTCCTCATTGCCTCCTTCCTTCCGAGGAAAACACATCCAACTTCTTCAATTTATCCTCTTAACTGACATTTCTCATTCCTGGAAAAGCTTCCGCACTCTCTGCAATGCCATCACATCTGTCCTATAATCTGGCACCCCAAAATTGTCCATTAGTATCCAACTTCAAGTAGAGGCATAGATCTAGGCTACTCTGCTATAAACTATGAGCTTAATGTTAGCTCAGACACTAATGTGCCTGAGGAATGTAATGTTTGTACATAGTTAATTGTAATAAATGTCTGTTAGATTCTTTAATACTGTTGACATCTACAACTTTTTTTTATGACATAACACAAGCATTTCTGTATTGGATAGAACATCCTATTGAAGGTAAACTTACACAATGTTATTTGCTTCGCTGTATGGTAGTGAGCTCCCCATTCTATGTCCTCTCAGGATAAAGACATTTCTCTTGAATTTACATTTGAAGGTTTTAGTGATTGACTTGTACGTTTGATTCTTAATCCCAGATTCCTGACAAGCAGAAAATTTCTCTGTACCTACCTACCAGAACCCTTCATACGGCAGAGTTTTGTCAGTAGCATGCTCCTCCTGAAAGCCCAATCAGAAGAGTGTGCCAATTTTGCCCTCTTGATTTTTCCGTGTGATTGAAATTAAAACTGGAAGTGCTGGCGACCAGCAGATGTGACCCTGTGAAAGAAGGGGCCTTTCCATAGTGAACCCAGCTGTCAGCTGACAGTGCAGCCATTGTGAGTGAGTTGCAAAAGAGTCTGCTGGACTACAAGCAGGCTCTGTATCATGACCAGAACATTCCTGCCCAACTACATAGCTATGAACAACTGACTAGCACGGATAGTCTTTCTAAAGTTACATTTCACCTATACTTTACGCTATTTATTCATGTGCGTACCACTGCTATTTGTTGAGACAAAATTGGAGCTAAATGTACTTACATGCCTCCAGGTTGGTACATATTGATGGCTACATTGCAGTGAGGGACATTTGCTTTATTGTGAAAGAAACAATGTTGTGCTTTTTGTTCAACATTTATTGAATTTTTCCATGAGGGTCCAGTGTTGTACTTGCCATTCAGTGGGACACAGTTGGAATGACAGAATGAGCCGACCCTTCCTTCTATTCTGTGTAAAGGAGATAGTCTGTGTTCACTTTCAATTGAAAGGTTGTAGGTGACTTCCAAGCCCTTTCAGGACCATGGATGCCAGCAATGTGAGACGGACCTACACATGGGCAGTACTGATCCAGCCCTGTAGCTCCTCATTTTCTTACCTTGACTAACTTCTATTACCACTCACACTTTCACTGCACACAAGGTGATAGATCCTTTTTCATTTCTCTCCTCCACTCACACCACCCTTTCCTGATCACCAATTCACCTTTTCCAGTCCTGAATCTCCACGTAAGCACTGAGGTTCTGCTCTCGTCCCTCTTACTGTCAATTTCAACAAAGGTAAAACACCGACCTCAGACACAACTACATGTAGACAATCAGTGCATGGCAGTATTAAACAGATAGTAACTGGGTGCGATGAGATTCCTGTGTGCTCCTGTCTTTACCTTATAGTCAGGATGTAATTAAAACCATATTCATGGCATTCAAGTGCGTTTAAAGTATGAATCCATCACAGGCCAATATGAAGCTCAGTACACGATAACTACCTGCTGACACAATCTCTACATCTCAACATGCTGTTGGGAAATTGGATTTCTGCATTCACTTTTTAAAAATTGATCTGTTCATATCGCATTGATGTTTGTGGGCTCTTGCTGTGCATAAAGTGGCTGCTGCCTTTCCTACATGACAATAGTGACTACACTTCAAAATATTTCATTGCTTTATCATGCTTTGGGATGGGTTACTTTCTTTTTATGTCCTTGGATGACATCAGAGAGGTTTTTTTTTCTCAGTGTGACTTTAACTTGAAGAGTCAAGAATGGGGTGCTGGAAAAACACAGCCGGTCAGGCAGCATCTGAGGAGCAGGAAAATCGACATTTCATGCATAAACTGTTCATCAGGAATGAGGCTTGTGGGCCAAGGGGGCTGAGAGATAAATGGGAGGGGTGTGGGGCTGGGGGGAAGGTAGCTGAGAATGCTATAGGTAGATGAAGGTGGGGGTGAAAGTGATAGGTCGGAGAGGGGGTGGAAGTGAGGAGATTGCTAAGAGGCTGCAGGGTGACTTGGATAGGCTGGCTGAGTGGGCAAATACTTGGTAAATGCAATATAATGCGGATAAACGTGAGATCATCCACTTTCATCACAAAAGCAGGAAGTCAGATTATTATCTGAATGGTAGTAATTTAGGAAAAGGTGAGGTGCAACAAGACCTAGATGTCATGGTGGAACAGTCACTGAAGGTGGTCATGCAGCTGGCAGTGAGGAAAGCTAATGGCATGCTAGTCTTCATAGTGAGAGGATTTGAGTATTGGAGTAGGGATGTCTTACTGCAGTTATACAGGGCCTTGGTGAAGCCACACCCTGAGTATCGTCTGCAGTTTGGGTCTCCTGGTCTGAGGAAGGACATTCTTACTATTGAGGGAGTCCAGTGAAGGTTCCCAGATTGACTCCAGGGATATTAGGACTGACGTATGAAGAAAGATCGGATCAACTGGACTTGTACTCACTGGAATTTAGAAGAATGAGGGGGAGCCTCATAGAAACATATAAAATCCTGATGGGACAGGACAAGCTCAATGCGGGAAGAATGTTCCCAATGTTGGGGAAGTCCAGAACGAGGGGTCAAAGTCTAAGAATAAAGGGTAAGCCATTCATGCCTGAGATGAGGAAGAATTTCTTCACTCAGTGAGTTGTGAACCTGTGGAATTTTCACCACAGGGGCCAGTTATTAGATATATTCAAGACAGAGCTGGGCATGGCTGTTGTAGCTAAATGGATCAAGGGGACTGGAGAGAAAGTGGGAGTGGGGATACTGAAGTTGTATGATTAGCCATGATCATATTGAATGGTGGTGCAGGCTCAAATGGCTAAATGCCTACTCCTCGACTTTTTTCTTTGTTTCTATGTTTCTGTGATAACCTGAGATTGGAAAGCTGAGTGCGGAGACAGGGAAGGGTTTGAACATCCGTTCAGATGGGTCATTGACCCAGCTGAGTAAAATCAGTGTCTCAGTTCCCTCTGGCAAATGAGGGTCTGTGCAGTTATGGGTATTCTTCTATCTTTGAGGATGTCAAGTTGACAAGAGGTGGAATGGGAGATGGCTCGGACGCATTGCCATCCATCGCACTGACCAATCACTGAGCTGGAATCAACAGATGATTTCTAATCAACCTGTTTGGCAATAATATTCCATACCTCTGGAGCACTTGGAACCAGGTCTCTGGGTCCAGAGGTAGGCGCATTACCACTGCACCACATGGACCCTCAGCAGAGAGGTACTCAAGGTGTCCTTCAATATGTCAATGATAATAATGCTGCTCTGATGTCAGCAATGGACAGCAGAGAAGCAGACACATGGAATAGAGACTTGAGAGAAAACTGGATTAGTAACAACGGAGGTGGCCTTCTCTTGTTCCTTCTCCTTCTGTTTATCCATCTCAGAAGGCCATTGAATTTAAGACAAAGGTTCTTGTTAGGCCATGGAATTACAGTTTTTTTTGGGATGGACAGGAGAACTGGAAACAAAAACAGATCAGTCATGATCAATTGAGCTTGAGGAACCGAATAGACTCCTGTTCCTATTTTGCATGTTTGCGTCATAATGTAAATTGAGATGACAGTATCACTGGCAGTGACTTATTCTTATTAAGATCAAGCTAGGGACTAACATAGAACACAGAGCAGTGACAGTCTAGTCAGACAGACCAGTCTCTTGGGAGTGCAGTGCAGGCTGAAGAAACCATGATTTGATTTGATTTAGAGTCATAGAGCCATAGAGACAGACCCTTTGGTCCAAATCATCCATGCTGACCAGGTATCCCAACCTAATCTAGTCCCACTTGTCAGCGCCCAGTCCATATCCCTCCAAACCCTTGATATTCATATATCCATCCATGCCTTTTAAATGTTGTAATTGTACCAGCCTCCACCACTTGCTCTGGCAGCTCAGTCCATACACACACCACCCTCTGAGTGAAACAGTTGCCCATTAGGTCTTTTTTATATCTTTCCCCTCTCACCTTAAACCTATGCCCTCTAGTTCTGGACTCCCCCAACCCAGGGAAAAGACTTTGTCTATTTATCCTATCCATGCCCCTCATAATTTTATAAACCCCTCAGCCTCCGATGCTCCAGGGAAAACAGCCCTAGCCTAGTCAACCTCTCCCTATAGCTCAAATCCTCCAACCCTGGCAACATCCTTGTAAATCTTTTCTGAACTCTTTCAAGTTTCACAACATCTTTCCAATAGGAAGGAGACCAGAATTGCAGGCAATATTCCAACAGTGGCCTAACCAATGTCCTGTACAGCCGCAACATGACCTCCCAACTCCTGTACTCAATACTCTGACCAATAAAGGAAAGCATACCAAACGCCTTCTTCACTATCCTATCTACCTGCAACTCCACTTTCAAGGAACTATGAACCTGCACTCCAAGGTCTCTTTGTTCAGCAACACTCCCTAGGACCTTACCATTAAGTGTATAAGTTCTGCTAAGATTTGCTTTCCCAAAATGCAGCACTCACATTTATCTAAATTAAACTCCATCAGCCACTCCTCAGCCCATTGGCCCATCTGGTCAAGATCCTGTTGTAATCTGTGGTAACCCTCTTAGCTGTCCACCACACCTCTAATTTTGGTGTCATCTGCAAACTTACTAACTATACCGCTTATGCTCACACCCAAATTGTCACATGTTATCATGTTACAAAAATACGGTGAAAAGTGTTGTATAGTGTCGTCACTGCCTGGCACCATCTTAAAGCACAGGATAATAAACCAAAACAAAGAATATAAAGGCAGAAAAATGAAGAAACAGGAAGAAATGTCCAACTTTACAAACCTTCATGTTAAGTGCTGGTGGCCAGGTATAAGTCCCCTTCGCTGCACTGCTACTGGAATGCCACTCTTCAGAGCCATCTCACCTCTACCGATTCCCTCAGCATGGAGTCCTTGCTGGACCTCGCCAATGCAGACACCACCGATGCCACCTGGTACCGCATCAGCCTGAACTCAAATTTGCCATGAGTCTGCATTGGGCCCACCTCACCAATGCAGTTGGGTCTTGTACTGAGACAAACCTATGAAGGGACAACCACCCATTGTTTACTTGAAGGGAGGAGTGCAATTCATAGATATCACAGATAACTGAGGCATAGTTATCATAGACTTCTCTCAGACAAGGTGCAGGAGGGACTGTCGGTGTTCTGGGGGTGGGATGGAGGGAGTGGTTGTTACTTGTGATACATCCAGAGTCTCCTAGCAAGCTGTGTGTAAAAGCATAGGGCAGGCCACTGAAGCCTTAATCTCCAGGCCCAATTTCTCTTGTGTTGCCATTGGTCAGAATGGGTCAGATGGCACTGGCCAGCTTGCTCCGGGTACAGGGACTGACACTAATGACAACACAAGCACTACCATAGCAACCAGGAGGTTTATAGCCCACGAGAAATATGCAGCCGTGTTTGTTGTGAGTTCACTTTAGATTTTTCTTTGCTGAAAGCTGCTCATGAAGGATGTTTGTGAAAGCAATGAGTGCAGTTAAAATTGAGAATCTCCCTGTGTCTCAGCTTGCTATTGTATGCATTCAGGGAAAAGGCTACAATCCCTCAGTTCGAGGACAAATCTGCTCCTGAGCTCATTTGTGCCCTTCAGTGAATTAATTTTGAACAGGAGCTGATGAATGGATGAGGATATGTACTCGGTGTAGACTCACTGACTGATCATTCTAATTACATTGGAATTGTTTTAATACTTATTTTAATTAATGCTAGATTTCTGTGAGAGTCATTTCTTTTCTCTGTCATTGTTATTTACTCGTCTGTAATTTTTCAACGAATAAGCAATGAGCCTAAAATGAATTTCTGGATGGATAATAAAGCAAGAAGTGAAAGTCATTCTCTCCAAGCTGCCCTGATGCCTTTATCATGTAGCAGTCCAATCGTCCACACACTGTATATTTAATTCCCAGAGAAACTGTCAGGGCTGGCCCTGAGTAGGCAATGGAGAGCTACTACAAACACAGCTCCTGACACCTACACGGACCCTGACCAATGAAGTACAGGGACGTGGCAGTGAGAGCGTATGATTTCTCATGTGTGCCATCAAGCAGACTGTTAGAGTGATGAGGAGAAAGTGAGGACTGCAAATGCTGGAGATTAGAGTCAAGAGTGTGGTGCTGGAAAAGCACAGCAGGTCAGACAGCATCCGAGGAGCAGGACAGTCAACGTTTCGAGACATAACCTCCTCAAATCATATCAAGGAGACAGCCTGGATCCTATTTTTTATCTTATTCAAAAGACAAGTGTAAGGCACTGTATTCCAGATGTAATTCGATTGATCAAACTACTAGGTTTTAAGTAAAACATGTTATATTCTTATACAACATTTAAAGTACAAACAAAAAAAATTAGCATAACTTTTAACTCTATTTAAATATTTAACAAAATAAGTTAATTTTTTAACAAGTTAATAACAAAATGACAGTTTGTCATCTCTGTCTTAAAATCTCTTTTCCAAACAAATCAGGACACAATACACCATTACAACAGTCATCTAATGTGAAGCATATCACTCGCAATCCCACAGTGATCTCCCACTGCCTCCCTTCACACTAACCTGCCCACTGACCAGCCACTCGCACATTACACCTACCCAATGTGTCCTGGTGCATGGTAACATTCCTTATCAAACAAGTGAAAAGGTTGGTCCTTGGGACACAAAGGGTAAAATATGGAAATGATGTCAAACCCCTTCAATTATTTAACAAATATTGTTAACAAATTATTTAACCACTAATCATCAACTGTTCCAATATTGCAGCATTCCATAAACACACCCTTGGCAAAGGCAAATTAAGCAAAACAGATTTTCTCATGTGCTCTCTCCAGTCCAGGAGAAAGGAACACTGACATAGAATCTAGCAGCAGAGAAAGAACTCAAACGTTTAGCTGCAACAGAGACAGAGAGCTGTACCTAGCCGCTTCAATTCCAAAAAGCCCCAACTTTAACCAAAAGCAAAACCAAAGCCCTTGTTCTATGTGAGCCTGACTCCACTGATTCATGTTTCTTTTGTTTAATTAAGAAAAAACACTTAGAGCTTAAAGCTGTATACCCACTGCTTCCAGAGCAGATACTCTGTTAGTACTGTGGCAATACCTGTCTGCAAGAGCAACAGTACAGAATAAATCCTTTATAAAGGCACAGATCGTCACGTGTTTCATTGTGCTTTTAGGTTCAGTGATGCCTGTCACTACTCCTTAGCCTGGATGCCCAGAATGATGGTGGTGACCCAAGTCCAAGACAACATTGTGTGGCAGAAACAACTGCCGCTGGGAGAAGGCAGAAGAAATAGGAGCAGTTCACTGAACTGGCTTTCCCAATCAATAAGTCCCGAAAGGAAGTTTTACATTGACTCCAGTCCAACCCCCATAATACTTGGGAGTTTGAAATTTGTGGGAAGGTTTCACTGGGATAAAAGTCAGAATGGCCCTTTCAGAACCATCAGGACATTCTTATCAGAGCCGGGGGCCCACATCTGAGTCTCACCAGCCAATCAAATAACAATTGTCTTCTCTCAGCAGTGTCACTGGGAGTGCTGGCTACTGCTGGGACTGCATGCAGTCTTAATAAGCACATACCATGAAGATAGACTTTCAGATAAGTCTGTGGTGTCTCTCTCTCTCTCTGGGACCAGTGAGGGGAATGGGGCTGGGGGAGTGGGTGGGGGTGTATGGAACTGTAAGGGCGAAGTAAAGGCCTGGATGAGGTACCTTGGGGACTTGGTACATAGAGTCCCTACAGAGTGGAGGCAGACCATTTGGCCTATTGAATCTATGCCAACCCTCCAAAGGGCATCTCCCACCCAGACCCAATCCCTTACCCTATTCCTGTAACCCTGCATTTCTAAGGCTAATCCCCCCAGCTTGCACATCTCTGGAAACTATAGTTAATGTAGCATGGCCAATCCACCTGACCTGCACACCTTTGTTCTGCGGAAGGAAACCGGAGCACCCAGAGAAAACCCATGCAGATATGGGGAGAATGTCGCTTGAAGCCGGAAGTGAACCCAGGTCCCTGGAGGTGTGAGGCAGTACTGCTAACCACTGAGCCACCATGCCACCCGTACCTGGCGTAAGCTCTTAGATCTTGGGAAAAGTCCCAAAGTTGGCTGGAAAAGGTCTTTAGGTGATAACTTCAGGGCCACAATTGCCCCAGGTTAGTGGGAGCACAACACCTGACTGATGTAGTTTGGTACCTATTGAGGTAGAAACAGACATGGCGTCTCTGTTGCCCAAATTTTCATCCCTATACAATCCTGCCTCGGGACACACTAAATTCAGCAATTAAACAAAAAAACTGCAGTTGCTGCAGATCTAAAACAAAGACAGAAATTGCTGGAGAAGCTCAGCAGGTCTGGCAGCATCTGTGGAGAGAGAAACAAAGTTAATGGTTCGAATCCAGTGACCCTTCTTCAGAACACTGGACTCAAAATGTTGAGTTTCTGTTTTTGATACAGGCCTTGGTCTCCATCATGCTGAATAACCATTGATCACGGTATTGAATCTGCTCAGTGATTGAATATTCACAGCCCTCTGGGTGGGGGGAGAGTGCTAATGATTCATAAACATTTGAGCGAAGAAACATCTCCACCCAGTCTTCAATGAGTGAGTTCTCGTCTCTCATTCTAGAATTTACGGTTTTGTTCGCCGAGCTGGGAATTTGTGTTGCAGATGTTTCGTCCCCTGTCTAGGTGACATCCTCAGTGCTTGGGAGCCTCCTGTGAAGTGCTTCTGTGATCTTTCCTCCGGCATTTGTAGTGGTTTGAATCTGCCGCTTCCAGTTGTTAGTTCCAGCTGTCCGTAGCAGGTTGGTATTGTTTCTCTGGCTAGGGTTTTGTCGATAGAGGTGAACAGTGCCGTTACATCGAATGAGACCATGGTTTCTTCCTTGTCTATGTGTATATTTCTGATGATGTCCAAGAATTCCTGTGTTGATTGTATAGTGTGTCTAGATCCGCTGATCAGGTGTTTCAGTTTCTGCTGTAGTTCTTTAGCCAATTTGTGTGATGGTGTCCCTGGTAACAGCCTCTCGAGATCATCACTGCTAAGCCTTTATAATTGTTATATACTTCAGTGAGCTTAGCTCTCCTGCTTCTATAAACCTCCAGAAAATGTCCTCAATTTCTCCCTTTTTGAGCAGCACTCAAATCTCAGGAATCAATCGAGTAAACGCTCGCTCAGACAAAGTGCACATAAGTTATATTCGAATGAAGAGAACGTAACAAATGAAGAGTTGAGGAGAAAGATGAAGTTGGGCACCCATCATGGAACCAATCTGTTACATTGCTGCTGGCGAAGGAAGGTCTAATGATGTGGGCGGTGTTAAGGAGGAGATCAAAACCTCTCAAATTACATTAAGAGAGCCTCGACCCTAATGTTTTCATATTTGAAAGGCAGGTACCAGGCATTGTGTTCTGCATGCAGTTCGAATGGTCAAACTACTAGATTTAATGCAAAACACATTTTATTAACTCACCATAGTTAAAATACAATAAAAGAAAGAAGAAATTGGAATAACTTTATTCTATTAGAAAACTTAACCAAGTAAGAGATTATTTAACTACTAAACATTAACTGTTCCAAAAGAGTAACATCCCATAAACACAGCCTTGGCAAAGGCAAGTTCAGCCAAACAGATTGTCTCACGTGTCATTCTACCAGCAGGAGGTAAAACATCAAGAGTAAACTCTGTGAGAGAGAGTAGGAGGGAGAGATGTGCTATAGTTTCCTGTCAGCTTCAAGACCCAGCAACAACCGCTACTGAGAAACTAAAACTAAAATTCCTGGTTTTGTGGGAGCTTGACCCGACCCATTCAGGCTGCTTCTATTTTTCCAAGTTTTAAAAAATACCCAAGGCCTCACAAGCTGTTTATGTTATTGGATCCAAAACAAGGGTTCGTCACCTTTGTCTTAAAATCTCTTTTCCAAACAAATCAGGAGACAATACATTGTTACAACGGTCACCTAATGTGAAGCAATCCCACAGTGATCTCCCACTGCCTCCCTTCACAATAACCTGTCCACTGACTAGCCACTCGCACATTACACATCTGCCCAATGTGTCCTGGTGCTTTGTGAAAAGTTGGTCAAACAAGTGAAAATGTTGGTCCTCGGGACACAAAGGATAAAATGTGGAAATGAAGTTAAAAATTAAGTTTCAGGTGACATTACTTAAAAAAAAGCCTTAACATTTCATCAAACAGCCGTGTGCATATCGTTAAATTGTGATTTTAACAACATAGCCGGCCTTCTCTTCCACATGAACGGAACTGGTGTTATGTCAGCAGTGACAGAGGCAGGAGACTCAGGTTCCTGCTCAGACTGTTGAGATTGTTTGATACTTTAAGCACTTTGATGTTTGGAACTCTGAGGGAGCGGGCAAACACTGGCCCACCCGTACCAGTCCAGGGGCAGATCTAACCAATGGGTGAGGAGAAAATGAGTGAGGAAAAGTGGGTGTGGGGCATTTCAGTGATGCTCCCTGTTCCATATCGCTACCCCCATCACTATCTCCTGCTCCAGTGCCACATCACTTTGGGCAGACTGATGAAGATCAGTGATACACCGTTCGGACATGAATAGAATATAAGTTATCTTCCCTCAGGTGGCAAAAAAGTTGACATCAAAGGTCTGACTGGACATAGTCACAGTCTGATTGGTTCATTTGGGAGCTTTACATGAAGCTTCATGAGGACAATGACTGTCACCGTGGCACACACCCTCTCAGTTCCCTACCACGGTTTCAATACCCTCTCAATTGGATTGGACCCTTCCACCTTCCCTACTGTGTAGAGTGCATGGTCAGTTGTTTAGGGACTGCTAGCTGTTTCCTTCTGATGTATAGCTCTACAGTCATCATCTGTGTCCAACAGACTAGAGTTTTGTCGGGAGTGTACTCCTCTACACACTTCTCCGTGGCTTCACTGTCACATGAGTATGTTTATATGCAGTTGAGTTGTGACTCAGCAAGTGAAAACCCAACCAACTCTCAAGCAAGACCCACTGAAGTTTGATGTGGAGGTGCCGGTGTTAGGCTGGGGTGGACAAAGTTAAAAATCACTCAACACCAGGTTATAGTCCAACAGGTTTAATTGGAAGTACAAGCTTTCGGGATGCTGCTCCTTCGTCAGGGAGTTACCAGATGAAGAAGCAGCACTCCAAAAGCTTGTACTTTTCAAATATAACCTGGTGTTGTGTGATTTTTAACTTTCTCCACAGAAATTTGAGCACCTGCACTGCTGCACAATTGTGACTTCAATAACAGTGCATCCCCTTGTCAAGAAAGCAACCAAATTAATCCAGGCATTGGATTTAAAGCAGAATTTAGTAGAATGAAAATCTGAAATTTTGCCAGGACCTGAATTCTTCAGTGTATCATAGCTGGTATTGGAGATTTATGTGGCCTTGCATCTGTTAAATTGTTTATTGCAAGCTAAATTTTGCAAAATCAACAATGATGATAAATTAAGAATTCTGCCTCTTATAAGATTTTGCAATAATCAGTAGCAGCTCTTTTGTAGATCCACTGAGAGCAGCAAGTCATTTCTTAGGCATTGTGGGTTAAAAGGCAGACCATGACAAACATGATGGCTCATAAAGCTGAGGTCAGTAATGACAGCCTTGATCTTGGAACACTGTTGGAACTAAAACACTTTATACTACTAAGAAATTTATACAGAACCATGATTATGATTTTGAAATATTTGTTTGAGTATCCATTGTTTATTTAGGTAGATTAAAATTTAAATTAAATTTTAAAAAATAGAATGGTCAGGCTATCTTCAATTGTACATATAGCAAACACTTCCTTATTAACAGGAGACTGTATTAAATACTTACTTCTATTAGATGAATTGCTATGGATGGAATCTAACACTGAGCAATGTGTGCTATGCTATGAATTGTGGCCGAATTGGGTGGGGAAGTTCATCTCAATGTTGGGAGATCTTGTGGGAATGTGGGTAAAGAAACTAGAAACATTGACACCCCGAGGAATTGTCCTTATGCATATACTGCTGTTTCCCAGGCAGGAAAAGATTTATGGGAAAGGCACAATTTTTCCTATTAGTCTATCAGAGAATCAGCGAATCTCTGATTCAGTCTGGTAGCATTTCAGTCATTGATGAAATTGAGTGAGGAAATGAGTGTGAGCAATTCTGTCATAACCTGTGACCTCCTATGTCTCTATCATTGACTATGTGGGACACAGACTAGCCATTTATATCCAGAACGCATCTTCATTTACATCTGAGTGAGTCTATTTGTGCTTACCTATTGCCACTCCTCTCTCTGTCTTGGAGTTAAGCGTTTTCTCTCTTGTACACAGAGCAGATAACACAACTGCAGGTGAGTAGAAGGAAGCGTTCGCCCAATAGAATCATTGAATATTACAGTAAACAGGAAGGTTATTTGAACCATTGCGTCTGTACCGGCTCCTGAAACTGCTGCCCAGCTCAACCCATTCTCCAGCTCTATCCCTCTAACCCTCTAAATTCATCACTCAAATATATATCCAGCTCTCTTATGGAACCTTGTATGGAATTCACTTCCATCATTCTCCCAGGTTACGCATTCCAAATGTTTAACAATTCTCTGAGTAAAGAGGTTTCTCTTCATCTCACTCCTAGCTTTCTTGCTGACCATCTTGAAATTGTGACTTCTAGTTCCCACTTGCAACTAGTGGGAACAGAATATCCTTCGTTACCCTGTCAAAATTGCTCATCATTTTGAACACCTCAATAAGATCACCTCTTAATCTTCTCTGCACCAACGAGAATAATCTCAGTTTCTCTACTCTTTCCTTGTATTTAAAATCCCTAATTCTTTGTACCATTCTAATAAATATCCTTTGCACTCTCTCCAGGGCATTAACATCCTTCTTTAAATACGTTGCCCAGAATTGAACACAATGCTCCAACAATGTAGGTTTGCTCGCTGAGCTGGAAGGTTTGTTTTCAGATGTTTCGTTACCATACTAAGTAACATGTTCAGTGAGCCGCTGGATGAAGCACTGGTGATGTAGCCTGCTTTTTATTTGTGTGTTTGGGTTTCCTTGGGTTGGTGATGTCATTTCCTGTGGTGACATCATTTCCTATGGTGATGTCAATTCATGTTCTCTTTCTCAGGGGATGGTAAATGGGATCCAAGTCAATATGTTTGTTGATAGAGTTCCAGTTGGAATGTCAGGCTTCTAGGAATTCTCATGCATGTCTCTGTTTGGCTTGTCCTAGGATGGATGTGTTGTCCCAGTCGAAGTGGTGTCCTTCCTCATCTGTATGTGAGGATACTAATGGGAGTGGGTCATGTCTTTTTGTGGCTAATTGATGTGGATACTAGTGAGAGTGGGCCATGCCTTTTTGTGGCTAGTTGATGAAGCATGGCATTCCAACCAGAACTCTATCAACAAACACATTGACTTGGATGCCATTTATCATCCCCTGAGAAAAAGAACAGGAAATGACATCGCCTTGGAAATTATGTCACCACAGGAAATGACATAACCAACCTAAGAAACCCAAACACATAAATAGAAAGTGGGTTACATCACCAGCGCTTCATCTAGAGGCTCACTGAAGATGTTACCTATTATGGTGATGAAACGTCTGAAAATGAACCTTCCAGCTCAGCAAGCAAACCTACATCCAGAACCTCAACATGAGTTACAAATCTTCTCAAAACTCACTAACAATGCTTCAAATATGGTCTGACCAATGATTTGTACAGGTGTAGCATCACTTCCTTGCTTTTATACTCTGTGTCTCTAAGTATAAACCCAAGGATAAACCTTAACAACTGTTTCAACTTGCCTGGCTACCTTCAGAGAATCATGCACGTGAACCCCAACCACCCTCTGCTCCTGTAGGTCCCTCAAACTTTGTACCAGTGAGCCTGTATTGTCTCTTCATATTTCTTCCACCAAAAGCATTACCTCAAATTTCTCTGCATTTAAATTCATCTGCCAAGTGTCTGCTCATTTGATGAAAATGTCAATGTCCCTCTGAGGCCACTCAGCATCATCCTCACAATTGACTAGTCTCCCTGATTTAGTATCATCTGCAATATTCAAGATTTTTCCTAACAACACCCATTTTATATAAATCAAAAAAAGCAAGGGTCCCAACAATGAACCATGAGGAACACTACTTTCAACTTGTCTTCAATCTAAGAAATACTTATCTATACCTATCCTCTGTTTCCTATCTTTTAGCCAATTTCTAATCCTTGCTGCCAAGGACCCATCAATCCCAAACATTTCTAATTTGCTAACCAACCTCCCATGTGGCACTGTATCAAATGCTTTCTGCAAGTCTACATATATAACATCCAAGATATTATAGTGTGGGATACTCTGGCTGACATCTTATAGGGTTAAAATCAACTAGGTAAAACCTGGTTGACATTAAATATGGCAGGAAATTTGTCAAAATCACAGGAGAGGTCTGGTAAGGTCTATATTTCAATTTTGGGAGCAACTGGCTTTGTCTTTTAACTAATTCCTGGATGTTGAGGTGTAATTCCCTCTAGGCCATGGTGAGTTGCTAGTTACAGGGGATTATTGTCTGTTAGCAACCAAATAAACTACACATCTCACCTCATTAACATGCAGCTTCCTAACTTACCACCTACTTTGAGCAAACTGGATGCTGGGAATTCTCTGTCTGGAAGTCTGAGCAGGAACCTGGTGACGTCATCTTACTTTTGACTGCAAAAAGCCTCCATCTTGGTTACAATGTAACAGCGTCATAGGCACGATCCATTAGCACTGGTCGCACTCACCCTGTCTCTGTGGAGATTCACATGAGATAATTACAAACACATCAGAATTCTTACAGCACCACAGATCTTCATTGCAGGGCATTCCAGCAATTAGCATTACAATGCTGCAGCAAGGACACTTTGCATACAGAGATAGGCCACATCTCAGAGCCTTATGCTTGCCCTCTTGGCTCTTGCTCACATAGCACCTACTTGAATGCTTGCAGTATTGACTTGCCATACAGTGCTGTTCCTGTTAGTATGTTGTCAGAGCCTAACGGCTCTCAGTACAGCTTTATTCATGTGCTCCTTTATACAGGCAAACAGGAGACTGCTTGTTAGTTGGGATCTGTCCAGAGCAAGAGCAACATCTTGCTGATTGGCACATCAGTCTAGCACCCGCAGCATGTGCCAACTGCCCACACGGCAAACACACTGTGCGTGCATTCAACAAAATGGTCAAGTCAGAACAAAGGTGTGTGGGGGGGCGGGGGGAAGGGTTTAGTCTTCAGTCCAGTGCAGGGGGTGCTGCTGCAAGTCGAGGGTCTTGGTGTCACCAGTCACGTGCGCAGTTCGCACACAATGCAGGTGCTTTAGCCATGGTCAGTCACTCACTCGGGGCAGTCCAGTCAGGAGATCTGCTTGGCTACAGTCCAGGCAATCGTCAATGGTTAGTCCCGTAATGCCGTGGCAAACAGTCACGGGAATCAGGTTGTTAATCAGAAAGCTGCCATGACAACAGTTAGGGGTCTGGTCAGTCGTTTCTAGTGGCCACATGTGGAGGTGGTCAGAGGTCTGGGGCAAAGACATTCCTGATGGTCTGTGTGTTAATCATTAAGGATAAGGACAGATTTTTTGGCAGTGAGTGTCACTATGGCCTCGATAGGGCAGCTTAGGGACTACAATTGGCATCAACAAGGTGTAATGTTGGGGGCTTAAGGGACAAAGAGGATAATTGGAGGGAAAGTTGAAATCTATTGGAGTCCTTTGAAAAAGTAAATTGTGTTGAGGATAAAGGAGTACTAATAGAGGTTCTGTACTTAGATTGCCATAAGGCATTTGATATAGTGTTGAAACTTTATTGCTGGAACAGCACAGCAGGTCAGGCAGCATCCAGGGAACAGGAGGAGTCCTTTGAAAAAGTAAATTGTGTTGAGGATAAAGGAGTACTAATAGAGGTTCTGTACTTAGATTTCCATAAGGCATTTGATATAGTGTCACATTGAAGGTTATTGTAGAAAATAACAGCTCATGGTGTTGTGGAAATTATATTGACATGGATAGAAGATTGACTGGCTAGCAGGAAGCAGAGAGCAGACTGTAAATGGGTTTTTGTCAGGCTGGTAATGATGTAATGAGTGGGGAGCCACAGGAGTCAGTGCTGGGGCCTTAACTCCTTACAATTTATGTAAATGATTTGGATAAAGGAGCTGAAGGTGTGGTAGTTAAATTTACTAATGACACAAAGCAAGGTAGGAGAGGGAGTTAGAGGAGAGGGAGTTATGTAGAGGACATAAGGAGTCTACAAAGGGATATAGATAGGTTAAGTGAGTGGGCAAATATTTGGCAAACAGAAAATACTGTGGAAAAATGTGAAGTTGTCCATTGTGCGAGAAAGAATATTAAAAAATCTAAATGGTGCGAGGTTGTAGAGCTCTGAAATGCAAAGGGATCTGGGAGTCCTCATGCATGAGTTGCAGGAGGTTAGTATGCAGGTACAGCAAGTGATCAGGTAACTATTGGAATATTATGTTTTATTGTGAGAGGAATTAATTGCAAGAGCAGAGAGGTTATACTTCAGTTATACAGGGCTTTGGTGAGACTGCATCTGGAGTACTGTATCGAGGACTAGTCACCATAGTTATAGATGTTAATGCGTGGGAAGCAGTTCAGAGAAGGTTTAATAGAGTAATAGCTGGAATGAGCAGACTGCCTTATAAGGAAAAGCTAGACAGGTTAGGCCAGCATCGTCTGGTGTTTCGAAAAGTCAGAGGTGACTGAATTGAAACAGATAAGATCCTAAGGGGTCTTGACCAGGTGGCTGTGGAAAGGATGTTTCCTCTTGTAGGAGAATCCAGAATTAGCAGTCATAGTTTAAAGATAAGGAATCACCCATTTCAAACAGAAGTAATTAAACACTTTTTCCCCCTCAGAGGGATGTGAGTCTTTTCCTTCCTCAAAAGCAAAGGATGCAGAATCTTTCTATATTTTTAAGACAGATGTAGGTAGATTCTTGATGAACAAGGGAATGACTGGTTATTAGCGATATACAGGATTATAGAGTTGAGGTTAAAAATCAGATCAGCCAAGATCATATTGAATAGCAGAGCATGTTCAAAGGGCTGAGTGGCCTGCTGTTGTTCTTTGTTAATAGTGGACCTCCACACGGCGGGGGGCAGAGTCGGGGTGGAAATGGGCTGTCAGGGTTGTGCAAAGTAAAACGCAACCCGGAGACTCTGGAGGAACAAAGAACAAAGAACAAAGACAATTACAGCTCAGGAAAAGGCCCTTCGGCCCTCCAATACTGCGCTGATCCAAATTCTCTATCTAAACCTGTCGCCTATTTTCTAAACATGTCTATCTTTCTGCTCCCTGCCCATTCATGTACCTGTTTAAATACATCTTAAATTACACTTTTGTGCCCACCTCTACCACCTCCGCTGGCAACATGTTCCAGGTACCCACCACCCTCTGCGTAAAGTACTTTCCGCGCATATCTCCCTTAAACTTTTCCTTTCTCACCTTGAACTCGTGACCCCTAGTAATTGAGGCCCCCACTCTGGGAAAAAGCTTCTTGCTATCCACCCTGTCTATACCTCAATCAGGCACCCCCACGTCTCCCCCCCACCCCGACCCCTCAACCTCTGTCTTTCTAATGAAACTAATCCTAATCTACTCAACCTCTCTTCATAGCTAGTGCTCTCCATACCAGGTAATGTGCTGGTCAACTTCCTCTGTACCCTATCCAAAGCATCCACTTCCTTCTGGTAATATGGTGACCAGAACTGTATGCAATATTCCAAATGTGGCTGAACCAAAGTCCTATATAACTGTAACATGACCTGCCAGCTCAATAGGAGGTGACCTAGAGATGAGGTGGACTGGGTGCTGATCATGCCTGTTGTGAGCTGTGATTCCTGCCATCACTTGGCATTCACTAGATACTAACTGCAATTGGAAAAGGGCTGGAACAACATCCAGAGTCAGTGTCAGTTTGACAAAAATGCTGGAACCATATCCAGCAGGCATTCAGCTTGGATATTGTGGGACCAAATACATGAAGCATGTGTTTACAAACTGCAGCTTCAGTTAATGTGCGATTATTTCAAAGTCCATTCCAACATGTGCAGAGTGGATGTGTTTCGATTTCAAATACCGGTCATTGGTGTTTTCCACCGATCCATTGCTCCCTTTAAATTGAATATTGGCATTCCAATGATACTGAAGTCAACAACAACGACTTAAAAGGTGATGAATACTGGCCAAAGCTGAGTCATGAATTTTGCACCTTCCAAGGGTGTTGTGGGAAATGGAGACTGTCACTTCAGCTGTTGTGTAAGTATTGTGATAGACTCCATTGAATGCAATGGTAGGCTTTATAGTTGATGTATGCCTGACATGGGAAAAGATTCTCCCGTTTTGGTGAAATGTGTTGGTCGTTCAGCCAGCATGGCACCTTCACCAGGTTTAGTGCACACACACGCACTCCTTATGCTTCCAACAAGGGACATTTCTTGCCGATCAGCCATTGGGGGAGAATCAATCCCTGGGGTTGCCTTCCCCAGAGGCAAAGATGAATGCAGGAGGACTAGAGGCAAAAGGCAAACCCAAGAGCAGCAAAACAGGCCCCAACAGAGGCTGAGGGACGCTCACCTCAGGGAAATCTTGGAGCAGCAATGCCCCACAGGAAGCGGGGTGGGGGGGGTGTCAACAGGAAGTGGATGTCAGCAGGAAGCCCTGACTCCATTTCCTGCAGAGGAGCGAGGTGCTGTGTTAGTGCAGGCTCTGTATATTCCTGGACATATTTCCCAGGGTGCTCTGCTGGATGCTGGGGTGGGACCTAAGGAATGTGGCAGTAGGAGGCCATCCTCTCCTGGTCACTGTGAAGGTGACAGCTGCTTTGAACTTGCACGTGATCGGCTGTTTTCAGGGAATGGTGAGGGACCTGTATAGTGTGGGATCTCTCATTCATCAGGGAGGGTTTGTTAAGGCTTGTTTTCTTTTTAATTCACTCACAGGATGTGAGCATCACTGGCTAGATCAGCATGTGTCTCCTGGAGGGCAAGAGTCAACCACATCACTGTGGGTCTGGAGTCACATGTAGGCCAGGTGACAGCAGTTTCCTTTCCTAAAGGACATTAGTGAACCAGATGGGTTTTTGCTAACAATTGGCAATGGTCATCATTAGACTCTTATTTCCAGGTTATTATCAAATTCAAATTCCACCATCCTCCATGGCAGGATTCGAACCCAGATTCCCAGAACATTATTTGGTCTCAGGATTAACAGCCCAGCAATTATACCATGAGGCCATCACCTTCCCTTGACAATAGATAAGAAATATTATTATCTCCAGAGATAGTAACTCACTCTCGGCCTAGTAACAAGGCTGTAGACTATAAAACTGATTCATAACCAACAACAGGCTGACCAACCTAGAACTGATTAGCCCCTCCCAGGAACAGTCAGTTAATGTCAGTGGGCAATGCAATGGCAAAGCTTCTGAGTTAACTCTTTCAGGACATTGTCAAGATTAGAACGGTGCTGGAAAAGCACAGCAGGTCAGGCAGCATCTGAGGAGCAGGAAAATTGACATTTTCGGAAGGAGCCCTTCATCGGGAGGGCTGATGAAGGGCTCCTGCCTGAAATGTCGATTTTCCTGCTCCTCAGATGCTGTGTGACTGCTGTGCTTTTCCAGCACCGCTCTAATCTTGACTCTGATATCCAGCATCTGCAGTCCTCACTTTTGCCTAGTTGATTTTAACCTTACTGTGAATCCTCTTGCAAGGATGCCTACCTTGAAGAAGTTCTCCTCTCTCTACAAAGAACTCAGTGAGTCTCTTTTTCACTGCAACCCCCAGATCATCTCCTCTGCCCTGAAGCTCTTCAACCATGACCTGAAACAGACTCGCTACCACAGCCACATTTGCTTCCTCAGTGCTTACCCCTAAACCAACTGATCCCACATAGACTCCGGACTGCATTCAGACCAGCACAGTTTGGATCTGAACAGGACAATCGGTACAGACTGCAAATTCAAAACCACCAGCAATGGTTCTCCTTCAGGAGCCTCAGCTCCACACTCACAGCCATGCGCCACCACCTAACCTCTCTACAGTCAGCTATGCCTCAACTAAGGGCCACACTCTCTCAGAATTGCAAAGACCCCTTCTGTACTAAATCCTAAGAAGAATTCATACTCTCAACAAACAGTATTTCTATACCATTTCAAACAACAAAAACTGCAAATACAACAAACTTTTATATACTCACCTCCATAAAGAACACTCCTCGAAAATTAATTCCTGATGAAGGGCTCCTGCCCAAAAGGTCGATTTTCCTGTTCCTCAGATGCTGCCTGACCTGCTGGGCTTTTCCAGCACCACTCTAATCTTGACTTTGATCTCCACGTCTGCAGTCCTCACTTTTGCCCTTTCAGGCCATTGCTGTATGAAACAGCCAGAGTAATACTGTAATGTGATTTGGGTCTGAGTAATGGTGTGGGCAGCAGTGAATGGGATGCCCTAACATTTTAATGAGGGAGACCAGCAAGCAGTGCCTTGGAATAGCCTGGTGCAGAGGGAACAAAGGCATGAATGTGTGTTTCAGCAGTTGCTGAGGCCCGGGGTAAAGTTGAGCAGTGTTACAGTCATAGTGAAGCCGCAAATATATGACTGGAATTTCATCTTGAAAAACGCTAGAGAACCGAATTGATGTTTCCTATGACACTAGTAAACAAACACAAATGATTTGTATTCCTTCCAGAGCAATCAAAAATCAATAATGTGAAAGGCCTGAGGGCCCGAATGTCGATATTTTATGATGAGTACTTGGGGCACTGAGTGATTTTTCAGATCTTTAAATCAAATTATTTATTCATTCTTTCATTAAATATTTATCTTGCACTGTTTTAGCTTTTATGCTGGTAGATGGAAAATTCCCAACTCTATATCTGGCAACATCAGTAAAACTATTATTAAACCCAACCAGAAATACTTGGTAGTGTATATTGTTTAACAGCAACTAAAGTTGAACATATCTATTGCCTGATGACTAATCAGATTATAATAGAGTGAGGCTCTGCTAATGCAGGTTTTCAGATCTATCTTGTTTATTGCTTGATAAAAGGTTAGGTGTTAACCTGCATGGTCTCTACTGTTTACTGGAATCAATGGTGGACATTACCTAAAGAACAAAAGGACATCCTGAAGGACATTGCTCTTGTACTCTTTGCTGTTGAGTACCTGGGCAGCTTGGTGTCATAAAACCACTGTCCATGTTAATAAAAACATCTGACTATAATATGAGTTTGCTTCATCTGAGGCCTATCTCGTTATCAGCCTGGGCAGTTGTCCTTGGCAACACACTGCCTTTTTTTTTACCTTTGGGAACTGGGTTACTGAGTTTGCATCCAGGGCAAATAGATGTTGTGCACAATCCTTTGTGACTGATGAGTTGTAAGGGAGGCTCCTAAATTAAATACAATTGAGCTGTGATTCCTCCTCACTCCCAGGAGAAATGTAGAAGATCTATGAAAATTAAACAAATCATGTTATTTGATTGAATTAGGTATGTGACAGTGTTAGTATATATTTGAGAATATAGATGGTGAACATTAAAGAGAGAAATGGGGAGAGAGAGACAGCAAGATGACAGCAAGATATGAATTGGTGATGGATGGAGATGACTTGAAAAATAGCTTGTGAGTACAATATGATGAGGGAAAGAAAGATCATTGGAGAGAACAGGCTGCAGGTGCATTAAGCCCAGGGAGAAAGGAGTTTGCTGCTTATGCAGGAAGGCTCTCTAGAGTCCAGTTTATAGTACGACCTGCACCTGCTTCCTTCCAGATTGCTCCAGGTCCCAACCAGATTATACTTAAACCCAGCCCCATTTACACTGAACACACAGTGGGATGTTGTCTAAGTAATCCCCAAGCATATTCTTCATATGTAATGGAAATTCACGATTTAAGTACATGTAAATGTGTCATGCAAGACCTTTTGACTGGCACTTTGAGCCCTTACTCTCAAATCAGTTCAATCAGCAGAGAGCGCGTGTTTTTAACTTTGTTGCTGTGTCCGAAGTTTACACATCCAACTCTGAGGACGTTTAGGGTACATAAACCCTCGTGGTAAATCATCCAGAACAGGAAAATAGTAAATTTCAGGTGATGCAGCATTGGTAAACTTAGAAAAAAAAAAATCAATGTTTCAAGCCACATTGTGATAGAACCTGCTGGGTAAATGCTGAGTTTGTTTTTGATTTACTTTTAAGTCTGACACTGGAAACTGGGAGTAGAATACTGGGCTGAACAGGGAAAAAAAAGATTTGTCTTGCATTCATAATGAAGATGTGAAAGTAAAATCTTGAATACTCATTGAATCATAGATTCAGACAATGGTAATAGTGTACAGCAGACCATTCAACCTATCTAGCTAGTCCTGTTCCTCTTCTTTACTCTGTATATCTCCAATTTTCTTCTTCTTTAGGTAATTATCCAATTCACATTTGAAATCTTGGATTGAAACAGCCCTCAGTACATTCCAGATTCTGATCATTGCCTGTGTAAAAGGGGAGGGGCAGACTCATGGCATTATCGCTAGACTATTAATCCCAGAGACCCACGCAATGTTTTGAGGATTCAGGACCAGATTCCATTGTGGCAGATGCTGGAATACGAATTTGATAAATATCTGGAATTAAGAGTCGGATGATGACCATGTTGGAAAAATCCATCTGGATCACTAATGTCCTTTAGGGAGGGAAATCTTCCATCCTTACCTGGTCTGGCCTACATGTGACTCCAGACCTGCAGCAATGTGTTTGACTTTCAACTGCTCTCTGGACAATTAAGAATGGGTAATAAATGCTGGCCCAGCCAGCGATGCCCTCATCCCGCAAATGAATAAAGAAAAGGCTTTTCATCAAGTTGCTGTTTGATCTTCTGCTACATATCGTCAATTGGTGCGCTCAAGCCTTCACTTTTTTGCCAATGGCCACAGTTTCCTTTTGCTCCATCCAGATCCCGTGTAATTTTGAAAACCTCAATCAAATATCTTTACAGCCTTCTCTTCCCTAAGGACAACCATCCCAATCTATAGATGTAACTGAGGAACATTATTCCTGTAAATCTTTCCTGGATCCTTTACAAAGACTTCAGATTCTCTCTAAAATGATATGTTCAGAATTGTAGCACAACAGAAATAGTGATAATAAGGCTACAGTATCTCATTTTAGGTGGCTCTGACCCTACTATCTAAAGTAATATAATGTATAAAGATCGCTGTGCAAGAATTCTGGCTGTGAAAAAGAACAAGGGAGAGGATTGAGAGCATTAGAACTCAGCAAAAGAAGTCAAAAACTTTAATGAGGAGGAGAAAATAGAGCTTGAGAGTAAAATTGCAGGTAACATAGAAACTGACTGTCAGAGCTTCTATATATAGCGAAGACAATTATAGATCCCTTATAGGCTGAAGCCTGGAAATTATCAGGGGAGCAAAGAAATAGCAAAAGAATTGAACACTTCCTTTTGTCCTGTCTCTGCAAAAGAAAGCACAAATAACATCCCAGAAATATTGGGGAATCAAGGATATAGTGAGAGGGCAGAATTGAAAGCAATATGTATTAATAAGAATTAGAATCTCTACAGTGTGGAAACAGGCCCTTCGACCCAACAAGTCCACACCATCCCTCCAAAGTGTACCCTACCCGAACCAATTCCTCTACTTTTACCCCTGACTAATCCCCCTAATCTACACATCCCTAAACACCATGGAGAATTTAGCATGGCCAATTCATCTAACCTGCACACCTTTGGATTTGGATTATGGGAGGAATCCCATGCAGACACAGGGAGAACATGCAAACGTCCACACAGACAGTCGCCCGAGGCTAGAATCGAACCTAGGTCCCTAGCACTGTGAGGCACCAGTGCTAACCACTGAGCCACCGTGCCACCCCTTAGAGAATGGTGCTGGGGAAATTAGTGAGGTTGAAGGCTGACAAATATCTAGGGTCTGATAATCTACATCCCAGAGTACTAATGGAAGTGTCCCGGGAAATATTTGATGCTTTGGTGGTCATCTTCCAAAATTCTTTGGATTTTGGGGCAGTTCATATAGATTGGAGGATGGCAAATATAATTCTGCTATTTACAAAGCGAGTGAGAGAGAAAGAACCAGAAAATTACAGACCAGTTAGCCTAACATCAGTCGTGGGACAATGCTGAAGTCAATTATAAAAGACACGATAACAGAACATTTGGAAAGCATTAACAGGGTTGGACAAAGCCAGGGATTATGAAATCATGGTTAACAGATCTACTGGAATTTTTTGGGCATATAACAAATATAATAGATAAGGGAAAGTTAGTGGATTTGATGTATCTGTAAGTTCAGAAGGCTTTTGATAGGAACTCTCATAAGAGGTTAATGAGCAAAGTTAATGCATGTGGGAGAAGGGGTAAAGTTTTGCAATGGATTGGGAATCGGTTGACAGATGGAGAGAGTGCAAACTGAATGGGAATAAATAGGTCTTTTTCCAAGTGTCAGGCAGTGACTAATGGGGTACTGCAGCGATCAGTGCTGGAATCCCAGCTATTCTTGACATATGTAAATGTCTTGGATGAGGAAAGCAAATGCAACATTTCCAAGTTTGCAGGTGACATGAAACAGGGTGGGATTGCCAGTTGTGATGAGGCTGCAAGGAGGCTTCAAGACGGTTCAGACAAGCTGGATGAGGGAAAAACACATGGCAGATACAGTATAATGTGACTAAATGTAAAGTTGTGCACTCTGGAGAGAAAAAAAAATTGAAAGGAAGAGTATTATTAAAATGTTGAAATGTTGGGAAGAGTGGTGTACAAAGGCACCCTATTCACAAATCAATGGGATTATGGTTGGCATGAACTGGTTGGACAGGAAGGGTATGACTCTGACTTTGTGAATGTAGACAGGCAGATGTAGCAAGCAGTAGGAAGGCAAATGGTGTATAGGCCTTCATTGTAAGAGGATTTGAGTTCAGAAGTAGGGAATAATCACTGTACTTACACAGGGCAATGGTGAGACCACACCTGAAGTATTGCATGTAATTTTATCTCCCTGCTAAGAAAGGATGTACTTGCCATCGAGGGAATGTAGTAGAGGTTCACTCTGTTGATACCAGGGATTGTAGGACTGTCCTCTGAGTAGGGATTGGTTCAACAGGGCCTATATTCACTACAGCTAGAAAGATGATTGAAGCATATAACATTCTAGCAGGGCTGGAAGGACTGGATGCAGGGAGGATGTTTTCCCAAGTTGGGGACTCAGTCTCAGTATTCAGAGTAAACCATTTAGAAATAAGATGAGGAAACATTTTTTCACTGAAAGGATCATGAATGTTTGGAATTCTCTTCCACAGAAGTTGTGAAGGCCAATATATACCAACACATTTTAGATTTCATTTTAGATTTTAAAGCATCCTAGAGATATGGGAAGAAAACGAGAACACGGCATTAAGATAAGCCATCAGCATACTGAATGGTGGAGTAGGCTCAAAGGATTGAATTCTCTACCCCTGCTCCTATTTTCTATGTTTTTGTAGATTCTACTTTTCAATAGAACTTTCACTTGTTCATTTTCTGGGTATTTTGTTCTTTTTTCCCTCCCTGTTAGCTCGGTTTGAGGGCAAGTGGGGATAGCTGCAAATGCTGGTCTCACCAGCGACAGCCAAATCCCTGAAACAAATTGAATTGAATGTGATCGTATAATGATTGAGAATTCCTATGTGATGGTTTATACCATGGGCAGTGAGACTTATGTCATTCCCTTATAACGATTCTCGCTCCAATGAGTTATTGTCATATACAAAAAGAAATTGAATTCAGTATAGTATGCATTCACTGGGTAGGCCCAGAGAATCGTCAGACGAACCTGATTTCACCAATCCTGATTTGTTTTCTACATTGAATAAATTATTTCATACACTCTATGGTGAAATAATAGCACCCACAGTAGATTTCTTATTAGGTAAGTCAATGTTAGATTGTTGAATCTACTCTAACAATGCTTCTCACCTGTCCACATTCATTTACCAGGAATCAAACGAGTCAAAACTATACGTTTGTCTTCGTCTTGTTTGCTCTGAAAACAAAACTTTTCTTTATTTATTCACGAGATAGGAGCATCTCTGGCTAGGCCAGTATTTATTGCCCATTGCTAATTGGTCAGAGGCAGGTAAGTGTCAGCCACATTGGTTTGGGTCTGAAGTCGTACTTAGGCTAGACCAGGTAAGGATGACAGATTTCCATCCTTAAAGGGCATTAGTTTTGGTTTTGAAACAATCAACAGTGGTTATCATTAGGCCAGCCTTTAATTCCAGATTGTTAATGGATTCAAATTTCACCATCTGCCACAGTGAGATTCAAATATGCGCCCATAGATTATTAGACTGGGGTTTGGGATCACTAGTCCTGTGACAATTATCACTATGCTACCCCCATGCTGTAAAAGAACATCAACCTTTTAATCTGCATCAAAATTCATTCAAATCCAAAACCAATCTGAGAATGGTCAGTTCGGACTTCATGATACAAACTTGGCCTCGTCCTTAATTGTGATTTGTACAGACATGCAGCTGTATGATCCAGTTTGACAGAGTAAGAGCCAGAACTTTAGCTTGAAAAGCAAGCATTTTTACTGTCTTTTATTCATTCATTTAATTTGGACTAGTGGCAATCTAGATACTGATATGTATGATATTGTATAGTTTCAGTATTTGACATATCTCCACAGTGGCTCAGTGGTTAGCACCTTTCCTTCACAGCGCCAGGGACCCGGGTTTGATACCAGTCTGTCTGGAGTTTGCACATTCTCCCCATGTCTGTGTGGGTTCCCATCGATAATCCCAAGATGTGCAGGTTAGGTGGATTGGCCATGAGAAATGCAGGGTTACGGGGATGTTGGGGGAGGGGAGTGCTCTTCGGATGGTCAGTGCAGACTCAGTAGACCGAATGGCCTCCTTCCACGCTGTAGGAATTCTATGATGAAAGATAACTGACAGGTGCAGGAGGCTAGGAGAGATTGCCCAGTCCTGGTGAACAGCCGTATTCACACTGTGAACAAATTGGGCACTGTGCTGTTTCAGGCCAGCCCTGACATTTGGACAAGCAGTTCTTGCCCGTACAACTCTTTGCTAAGAATGTAGGATCACAGAATTACTGCTGTGTTTGATCTCCTGTTGCATGAATAGCAAGACCCTTCTGATATTTGTTTTGAGCATATGAGGAGGACTGGGCACAATGCTGGCTTGTGTACTAACGTGTGGGCTGCGATTTGGATTCAAGGTCTGCCTTGACTGAGCGATAAAGATCTGACTGCTTCCTGGAATGGTCTTAAACATCTCCGTAGTCCACAAGATTCATAGCAAGACAGACTTGTTATTGAGAGTTGCTGGAAATTGGCAAACACAGTGGAGACATAGTTTTGGGACACGTACTAACATAACTAATGTCCTTACAAATGTCCTCAAACTGACAGACACACTTCAAAGTCGAAACCATTTGTTTTTGTAAAGGGAAAGAAGATAGTTATTTTCTGTTTTGCTTTCATGACCTTCGGAAAGAGACAATGATTTGCAATCTATTACCAGATCTAACTGAGGCAATGAATCCTGAGTTCATCTCAGAACGCAGCAAAGATAAGGGATGGCAGATTTAAAACAGAGATGAGGAGGAATTACTTCTCTCAAAGGGTCTTGAATCGATGGAGTTCACTACTCCAGAGTACTGTTGATGCTGGACGATTGAGTAAATTTAAGGAGAAGATACACAGAATTTTTATTTAGTAGTGGGTTGAAGGGTAATGGAGAGCAGGCAGGAAAGTGCAGTTGAAGATGAGATCATATGATACTATTGAAATGGTGTAGCAGGCTTGAAGGGCTGAATAGCCTACTCTTGCTCCAAGGTAAAAACAATGACTGCAGATGCTGGAAACCAGATTCTGGATCAGTGGTGCTGGAAGAGCACAGCAGTTCAGGCAGCATCCAAGGAGCTTTGAAATCGACGTTTCGGGCAAAAGCCCTTCATCAGGAATAAAGGCAGAGAGCCTGAAGCATGGAGAGATAAGCTAGAGGAGGGTGGGGGTGGGGAGAAAGTAGCATGGAGTACAATAGGTGAGTGGGGGAGGGGATGAAGGTGATAGGTCAGGGAGGAGAGGGTGGAGTGGATAGGTGGAAAAGGAGATAGGCAGGTGGGACAAGTCCGGAGAAGTTATGGGGACAGTGCTGAGCTGGAAGTTTGGAACTAGGGTGAGGTGGAGGAAGGGAAATGAGGGAACTGTCCACATTGATGACCTGGAGTTGAAGTGTTCCGAGGCGGAAGATGAGGTGTTCTTCCTCCAGGCGTCTGGACCTCCATGTCCTCGGCAGAGTGGGAGGGGGAGTTGAAATGTTGGGCCACAGGGCGGTGGGGTTGATTGGTGCAGGTGTCTCGGAGATGTTCCCTAAAGCGCTCTGCTAGGAGGCGCCCAGTCTCCCGATTGTAGAGGAGACTGCATCGGGAGCAACGGATACAATAAATGATATTAGTGGATGTGCAGGTAAAACTTTGATGGATGTGGAAGGCTCCTTTAGGGCCTTGGATAGAGGTGAGGGAGGAGGTGTGGGCGCAGGTTTTACAGTTCCTGCGGTGGCAGGGGAAAGTGCCAGGAGGG
>NC_057733.1:9847557-9870687 GCF_004010195.1 Chiloscyllium plagiosum
ACTCACCTATTGTACTCTATGCTACTTTCTCCCCACCCCCACCCTCCCCTAGCTTATCGGTCCACGCTTCAGGCTCTCTGCCTTTATTCCTGATGAAGGGCTTTTGCCCGAAACGTCGATTTCGCTACTCTTGCTCCTATTTTTTATGCTCTTATGCTCTTATGGACATCTGGTCAGGATGGCGGCAGAGTGGGACGCTCGAACTGGAGCTCCACTCCTCTTTCTATTTCCTTCTCTTTATCACCCTTTTATTCTCTTTTTTCCCTCCTTTGATCCCTCAACAGGTCTGGGCCAGGTCACCTGGTGACTTGTGGTGAGTCCCGGCCTAGACTGTCAGCAGCGTGGTGGGTCCCGGCCTTGTCTGTCGGCAGCATGGTGGGTCCTGGTCTTGTCTGTAAGCAGCGTGGTGGGTCCTGGTCTTGTCTGTCAGCAGCGTGGTGGGTCCCGGTCTAGTCTGTCAGCAGCGTGGTGGGTCCCGGTCTTGTCTGTCAGCAGCGTGGTGGGTCCCGGTCTTGTCTGTCGGCAGTGAGATGGGTCCCGGCCTTGACTGTCAGCAGCGTGGAGAGTCCCGGCCTAGTCTGTCAGCAGCGTGGTGGGTCCTGGTCGTGTCTGTCAGCAGCGTGGTGGGTCCCAGTCTTGTCTGTCAGCAGCGTGGTGGGTCCCGGTCTTGTCTGTCAGCAGCGTGGTGGGTCCCGGCCTTGTCTGTCAGCAGCGTGGTGGGTCCCAGTCTTGTCTGTCAGCAGCGTGGTGGTCCCAGTCTTGTCTGTCAGCAGCGTGGTGGGTCCTGGTCTTGTCTGTCAGCAGCGTGGTGGGTCCTGGTCTTGTCTGTCAGCAGCGTGGTGTATCCTAGTCTTGTCTGTCAGCAGCGTGGTGGGTCCTGGACTTGACTGTCAGCAGCGTAATGGGTCCCGGCATTGTCTGTCAGCAGCGTGGTGGGTCCCGGCCTTGTCTGTCAGCAGCGTGGTGGTCCTGGTCATGTCTGTCAGCAGCGTGGTGGGTCCTGGTCGTGTCTGTCAGCAGCGCGGTGGGTCCCGGCCTTGTCTGTCAGCAGCGTGGTGGGTCCTAGTCTTGTCTGTCAACAGCGTGGTGGGTCCCGGTCTTGTCTGTCGGCAGCGTGGTGGATCCTGGTCGTGTCTGTCAGCAGCGTGGTGGGTCCCGGTCTTGTTTGTTGTTTTGCTGCGTGGTGGGTCCTGGTCGTGTCTGTCAGCAGCATGGTGGGTCCTGGTCATGTCTGTCAGCAGCGTGGTGGGTCCTGGTCGTGTCTGTCAGCAGCGTGGTGGGTCCCGGTCTTGTCTGTCAGCAGCGTGGTGGGTCCTGGTCTTGTTTGTCGTTTTGCAGCGTGGTGGGTCCTGGTCGTGTCTGTCAGCAGCGTGGTGTATCCTAGTCTTGTCTGTCAGCAGCGTGGTGGGTCCCGGCCTTGACTGTCAGCAGCGTAATGGGTCCCGGCCTTGTCTGTCAGCAGCGTGGTGGGTCCCGGCCTTGTCTGTCAGCAGCGTGGTGGTCCTGGTCATGTCTGTCAGCAGCGTGGTGGGTCCTGGTCGTGTCTGTCAGCAGCGTGGTGGGTCCTAGTCTTGTCTGTCAACAGCATGGTGTGTCCCGTTCTTGTCTGTCAGCAGCGTGGTGGGTCCCGGCCTTGTCCGTCAGCAGCGTGGTGGGTCCTGGTCGTGTCTGTCAGCAGCACGGTGGGTCCCGGCCTTGTCTGTCAGCAGCGTGGTGGGTCCTAGTCTTGTCTGTCAACAGCGTGGTGGGTCCCGGTCTTGTCTGTCGGTAGCGTGGTGGGTCCTGGTCGTGTCTGTCAGCAGCGTAATGGGTCCCGGTCTTGTCTGTCAGCAACGTGGTGGGTCCCGGTCTTGTCTGTCAGCAGCGTGGTGGGTCCCGGTCTTGTCTGTCAGCAGCATGGTTTGTCCCGGTCTTGTCTGTCAGCAGCGTGGTGGGCCCCGGTCTTGTCTGTCGGCAGCGTGGTGGGCCCCGGTCTTGTCTGTCGGCAGCGTGGTGGGTCCTGGTCTTGTCTGTCAGCAGCGTGGTGGGTCCCGGCCTTGACTGTCAGCAGCGTGGTGGATCCCGGCCTTGTCTGTCAGCAGCGTGGTGGGTCCCGGTCTTGTCTGTCAGCACCATGGTGGGTGCCGGTCTCGTCTGTCAGCACCATGGTGGGTCCTGGTCTTGTCTGTCAGCAGCGTGGTGGGTCCTGGTCTTGTCTGTCAGCAGCGTGGTCTGTCAGCAGCGTGGTGGGTCCTGGTCTTGTCTGTCAGCAGCGTGGTGGGTCCCGGTCTTATCTGTCAGCAACGTGGTGGGTCCCGGTCTTGTCTGTCGGCAGCGTGGTGGTTCCCGGTCTTGTCTGTCGGCAGCGTGGTGGGTCCCGGTCTTGTCTGTCAGCAACGTGGTGGGTCCCGGTCTTGTCTGTCGGCAGTGTGGTTGGTCCCGGCCTTGTCTGTCGGCAGCGTGGTGGGTCCTGGTCTTGTCTGTCGGCAGCGTGGTGGGTCCTGGTCTTGTCTGTCGGCAGCGTGGTGGTTCCCGGTCTTGTCTGTCGGCAGCGTGGTGGTTCCCGGTCTTGTCTATCAGCAGTGTGGTGGGTCCAGGCCCAGCGTCTCTGCAGCTTTTGGTGGTGTGTCGGCTGGCCTCTCAGTGGCTCATGGCAGTGTCTTGGCTCTGCCTGTGGAGATGGATCCTGTGCCAAAGAGTCTTTTTTTCTGTCTATAGACTTATGACTTTAAGACCATGGACCATAAGACGTAGGAGCAGAAATCAGGCCACTCAGCCCATTGATCCAACTCTGCCATTCTATCATGGCTGGTAAGTTTCTCATCCTCCTTCTCCCACTTTCTCTCCGTAACCCTTGATCCCCTTGATACTCAAGAACCTACCTATCTCAGTCTTAGATATACTCAATGACCTGGCCTCTATAGACGTCTGTGGCAGTGAATTCCACAGATTCACCTCTCTCTCTGGCTGAAGAGGTTTCTCCTTATCTCCATTCTAAAAGAACTTCCCTTTTCTATCAGGCTGTGCCCTTGGACCCTAAGTCTGCTAATTTGCTTTCCAAATTGCTCATCAATATATAATATAAAAATAAGAGCTGAATTATGAAGTCAGGCTCACTGGCATCTCACTGGCATGTCGGTTCCCTGGCACCATTCAGTCCTTTGCCCATTTTCCTGGAGGTGAGATGAGGGGCAGTGCCCACACGTAGTGGGTTGCTTAGCAGGCTCTTGGAAGAACTGTTTGAAGTCACCATCACAGGCTCAATGTCAAACTCCAGGAGAGTCAGAGCACTGTGTTTGGCTGACAAAGGAGCCTGACCTTCCAGGTAGGACCTCCTCAACTTCCTGAATTCAGCTGCAGCCTCTGAGAGGGCAGCTTGCCTCGATAGTTCTGAAGAAGAGACATAATTGGTCAGAGACATTAAACCAGCCCTTCAGGCTTCTGATGGTGGTTTAGTTTAAAATTGCTCCCATGTGAATGGCTTTACACACAAAATTATTTCAGCCGTAACAGATTTGTCATCTTTTCAATACCATTCAGTGCTGCATTATTGGAAGTTGAACAACTAAATAACAAAAGTGCTGAATCAAAATGATCACAGTCAAATAATTGGACAAGAAAGTCATGTTGCAAAGGGAGGTTTCAAAATAGCAAAATTGCAATTTGACCAATATGACAGAAGACAAGCGACCTTATGAATTATACTTAGCGACTATTGGGAACAAATTTTAAAAAATATAGAAGCATCCATTTGCTGCTAGTGTTTAGTGAACAGGCACCAGATTTTAGAATAATTTCAATTCTTGAAGAAGGAGAGAGCAAGGTTCTGGATGGAATATAATGAATAAATTTGGAAGAGAGCTACAATACCAACAGAAATGCGGCATATGAAAGGCATAAATTTTTCATGTGTGTACGGAAAACAAGATCAATAAGTAACTGAATTAAGGACTGACATTAAGACCTCTTAGTCTGGCAAACTGTCAGAATTGTTAATACATTAAAGAATAATTTGTGGAATAGAGGATAATTCTCTGATAGAAAGGCTGCTGAAAGAACAGGACAGCCCTGACTAAAGCAATAAGCAATAAAAAAATGGGCTATTCTCAGGACAATGGGATTATTCAGGCTGTGGTTATGAAGGAAATTCAAATGAGAAATTTGAAATTATAAAAGCTGGAGAAGAGAAGGAAAAGAGAAAAAAATTGTGATTGGAAATGCAACATAATCTCAAATGTTTTCCAGTTTTATGAGATGGTATTTTTATACCTTTCAGGTAGTCTCTACTTTATAGTTCTGAAGCAAACACAGTGTCAATTAATTTGGCATCTACCAGAAATATAGCCAGAAGCTTTACTGTTGCTGTTTCTGTTGTATAAGGTCCAGGTTCTGAAAGAGTTAATATTTGAGCTGTGCTGAGCTCCACCGAGTCTGGTGTTGTGATGGAGCCTCTGGGTGGAGAATCAATTGGATTTTGGCTCCTGATAAAGGCACATGTTTCTTCTCTGTCTTTTATTAGTAATGATTAATATGTCTGAAAGTTAATATAACCTGTATATAGTTAACGTTGATTCACTTTGCAATTTTCTGTATGTTAATCAGCATAATATATACCACAGAACGTTAGCTTCTTGTTAGACAGATGTCATAGTCATCAAGGTCTACATCATAGAAAAATGCCCTTCAGCCCATTGAGTCTGCAGTGGTTAGAAACAACCACCTAACTATTCTAATCCCATTTTCTAGCCTTTGGCCAATAGCCTGTATACCTTGCATCTAAATACTTCTTAAATCTTAAACGTGACCATCCTTACAAGCAGTGAGTTCCAGATTCCCATCGCCTTCTGGGCAAAAAAAAACCTCTCAAATCTTCGGTAAATCTCCTGACCCTTGCCTTATATTATGTCCCCTAGTCATTGATCTCTCTAACAAGGGGAAAGGTTCCTTCCTGTCTACCTGATGCTCCTCAATTTTATGCATCTCAATCATGTCTCTACTCAGTCTCCTCTGCTCCAAGGAACACAGCCAAGTCTGTCTAATCTCCTTCATGACTAAAACTTTTGCCCAGGCAACATCCTGGTAAATCTCCTTTGCATGCTTTCCAATGCTATCACATTCTTCATATAATGTGGATTCCAGAACTGCAGACAAATATCTTTAAGTTTATTAACATCATGGAGTACAATGTCACAGACTTGCATGCAAAGTCTGGGTTCTGTGTTCACTGATCTTACTGCACATTACATCTCCATTGCTGAACGTCTAGACACTACACTAATGCTCTGACACAGTGAGAGGGACTGACGATCAGGTGAATACCATTCCCACAGAATGTCTCATTTTGTGATATCATGTAACTATTGTTAAGGGACAGACTGTTCTGGTCTGGACTCTGTAGAAGAACACATCATGCCCCTTTCCCCCTTTAAATGATGGGGACCCACAATACATCCTGGTGGATGTACAACTCAACCAGACCTAATCCTTTTGCAGTTATCAGCTTGTCGGCGTGGTCTCACTCTATGGTGTGTCATTTGTTATTGTGGATGGATGTTCATCATTTTGTTGCTGTCTATCACCTTCAGAATTTGAGTTGTTATTCCACGTGTAGATATGAAAATCGTGAACTTATAGAACATAGAACATAGAACTTATATGGTTTGTCCTAGCTCAAGTGGGATAACTGTCTTCATACTCATTGGTCATTTGCAAGGATCATGTCGTCCTTTCTTTCCCACAATGCATTGTGCACGTGTGCTCACCTGACCAGCGTCTTCTACTAAAGTAGGAAATAGGACTGGAGGCACCATCCTACCCAAACCACATGCCACAGCAGTTGACATTCAGGCACCATGCGTACTGCAGCCTAGTATCAAAATCATCAAAAAACAAAAGGTGATATGAACATTTTTGGCAATTACTTAAGATTAAATGGAATTTTTGAATGGGCAAGTTTTAACAGAAAAATTCAACTTCTAGGAGAATCTATGGACAATTTCATTAATGACTGCTGCCAGTTCATTGAATATGATCCTTGCAATCAGCATTTATAAGAGATAGAATTGTTGTCAGAATTTTTTGATCAATCTTTGTCAGATCTATTTCAGTCCAAAGAAGATCTAACTTTGGTGCAGGCTTTTCAAATGGAATGAGAAGGGAAGTGATCGCCGAGTGGTGTTATCGTGAGAATATTAATCCAGAGACCTAGGTGGTGTTCTGTCAACCAGGTTTCAAATCCTGCCATGGCAGAAATCAAATTCAATTTTTAAAAAAAGCTGGAACTGTGAATCGAATGATGACAATGTCAGGAAATTATCATTGTCAGGAAAAATCCATCTGCTTGTCCTGAGGAGGAAACTGCTGTCCTTGTCTGGCCTACATGTGTGACTCTTGGCTCACAGAAATGTAGTTGACTCTCAACAGAACTCTGGGCAATTAGGGACGGGCAATAAATTCCTGTAATGCCCACATCCTGTGAAAGGGAAAGCAGAGCGAGGAAAAAAAATCAGAACACCCTAATTGTAGAAGAGCACCAGAACTGATTACAACATGGCTGAAAGATTCAGTGTTACAACCTACACAGATAAAACTACCTAGTGCAGGTGGAACAACTCCCAAGCCGAAAAGTATGCAACATTTAACACTGCAACACAGAGGCACATGTAAGTTGTTCACAGTCAACACTTCTCACTTTTGAGTCTACAAACATGCCTGGATGTCAATGTCCTGTAAGTACCAGATGGAATTCAGCTGGAGCACAACTGATTCAAAAATAAGCTTCTATTGGCGCCTAGTCAAAGAGCAATCTGCAGAAGACTTTGTAGGTCTTCCAAGATTAATAACTGATTGGACCTGCAGAAACCAGTCATATTGATGTCCGAAATCTTTTTCATCAAAAGGGGAAAGTATCAGTTGAGATTGCCTCCGTTGATGGAATAGCACTCTTAAACAGGAAGGAAGCTGCAGATTTGACAGGACAAGTAGGAATGTCTCCAATTCTTGTCATTACAGAAGAACCGGCAAAATATGGCAAAAATCAAATCCTGAGAATAAAAACTAGCAGTGTAACGTACCTGACCAATTTGCAACGGAGTTTTCCGGAGAGTAAAACTGTCTGCTAAACACATTGATAAAACAAAACAGACAGCTAGAAACAGACTGATACGCTAGAACAGGCTGATGTTAAGAAGGAGGATGTGCTGAAAATTTTGAAAAACATAAGGATAGATAAATCCCTTGGGCCAGACAGGATGATTAGATTCCCTACAGTGTAGTAACAGGCCCTTCGGCCCAACAAGTCCACACAAACTCTCCGAAGGTTAACCCCACCCAGTCCCATTTCCCTCTGACTAATGCACATAACACTATGGGCAATTTAGCATGGCCAATTCACCTGACCTGCACATCTTTGGACTGGGGGAGGAAATCAGACCACCCGGAGGAAACCCACGCAGACACGAGGCAAATGTGCACACTTTACACAGACAGTCAGCCAAGGCTGGAACCAAACCAGGGACCCTGTTGCTGTGAGGCAGCAGTGCTAACCACTGAACCACTGTGCCGCCTTACCCAAAGTTACTACAGGAAGCGAGGGAAAAGATTATTGCACCTTTGCCCATGATCTTTGCATCCTTACTGTCCACTGGAGTAGTGCCAGATGATTAGAAGGTGGCAAATGTTATTCCCTTGTTCAAGAAGGGGAATTGAGTTAATCCTGGGAATTACAGACCAATCAGTCTTACATTTTTGGGCAAAGTATTGGAGAGGATTCTGAGAGACAGGATTTATGATTACTTGGAACACTATAGTTTGATTAGAGATAGTCAGCATGATTTTGTGAGGGCAGGTCATGCCTCACAAGCCTCACGTTTTGAGGTTGTAACAAAACGTGTTGATGAAGGTAGAGCAGTGGATGTGGCATACATGGATTTTACCAAGGCTTTTGATAAGGTTCCCCATGGTAGGCTCATTCAGAAAGAACAGAGGCATGGGATACAGGGAGATTTGGCTGTCTGGATACAGAATTGGCTGGCCCATAGAAGACAGAGGGTGATAGTAGGTGGAAAGTATTTAGCCTGGAGCTTGGTGACCAGTGGTGCTCCACAGGGATTTGTTCTGGGACCTCTGATCTTTGTGGTTTTTATAAATGACTTGGATAAGGAAGTGGCAGGGTGGGTTAGTAGGTTTGCCGATGATAAGAAGATTGATGGAGTTGTGGATAGTGTGGAGGGCTGTTGTAGATTGCAACGGGACATTGACAGGATGCAGAACTGGGCTGATAAGTGGCAGATGGAGTTATCATTGAGTCAGAGAGTCATACAGCACAAAAACAGACCATTTGGTCCAACCCATCCATGCTGACCAGATATCCCAACCCAATCTAGTCCCACCTACCAGCACCCGGCCCATATCCCTCTAAACCCTTCCTATTCATATACCCTTCCAGATGACTCTTAAATGTTGCAATTGTATTAACTTCCACCACTTCCTCCAGCAGATCATTCCATACACGTATCACCCTCTGCGTGAAAAAGTTGCCCCTTAGGTCTCTTTTATATCTTTCCCCTCTCACCCTAAACCTATGCCCTCCAGTTCTGGACTCCCTCACCCCAGGGAAGAGACTATGTCTATTTATCCTATCCATGTCCCTCATGATTTTACAAACCTCTATAAGGTCACCCCTCAACCTCCGACACTCCAGGGAAAACAGCCCTAGCCTATGCAAACTCTCCCTATAACTCAAACCCTCCAACACTGACAACATTCTTGTAAATCTTTTCTGAACCTTTTCAAGTTTCACAGCATCCTTCCAATAGTTCAACTTGGGAAAATGTGAAGTGATTCATTTTAGAAGTTTGAATTTGAATGCAGAATAGAGCGGTAAAGGCAGGATTCTTGGGGCCCATGTCCATAGATCTCTCAAAGTTGCCACCCAAGGTGATAGGGTTGTTAAGAAGGTGTCTGGTGTGTTGGCTTTCATTAGCAGGTGGATTGAGTTTAAGAACCATGAGGTTATGTGCAGCTCTACAAAGCCCTGGTTAGATCACACTTGGAATATTGTGTTCAGTTCTGGTCCCCTCATTATAGGAAAGATGTGGGCACTTTAGAGAGGGTGCAGAGGAGATTTACCAGGATGCTGCCTGGACTGGAGGGCATGTCTTATGAAGAAAGGTTGACGGAACTAGGGCTTTTCTCACTGGAGTGAAGAAGCATGAGAGGTGACTTGATAGAAGTGTATAAGATGTTGAGGGGCACAGATAGAATGGATAGCCAGAGACTTTTTCCCACAGCAGAAATGTCTATCATGAGGGGGCATAATTTTAAGGTAAGTGGAGGAAGGTTTATGGGAGATGCCAGAGGTAGGTTCTTTACACAGAGAGTGGTGGGTGCGTGGAATGTACTGCCACAGTGGTAGTACAGTCAGATACATTCAGACATTTAAGCAATTCTTGGATAGGCACAGGGATGATAGTGCAATAAAGAGTATGTAGGTTAGTCTGATCTTAGAGTAGGATAAAAGGCTGGCACAACATCGATGGCCGAAGGGCCTGTATCATGCTGTGTTGTTCTATGTTCTGTGTTTTAAAGCGGGCAATGTCATCGTACAGACGGTGCTGAGGGAAACAAATGGAGCAGCTTACTTCACCAGTCAAATGAGCACAAAGAGAGTTCAATTGCCCGACGGTGATAATCTACACATCCAAAAGAGGAAGCTTTCCGATCTAACCATCCAGGATATTGCAAAAAAAGAGAGCACATCTTCCACTTGGAAATAGATTGCCTGATTCTGAAATCCAGGATTCTATAAGGAAGAGAGTATTTGTTTCACCAGTGGAGCTGCCTTCCATGATGAACATTCATGAGATCAAAGGTTTTCCAGATAAGATAATGGGCCAAGAGTAACATTTGCAAAGTACATGGCCCTTTGTGAAGATAATCCATCAGGAAAAGGTTCTTCCAGTGAAGAAAATGCATCAAATTCAGAATCAACAGGCAACATCCTCCAGTCTGAATATCTACCAATCTTTGAAATCCGAAACGAATGGAAACTGGTCGAATTGTGTAAACTCCTGTGAATTTGTGAAGTCAGAGACTTGTAGTGGGAAGGGGTATGAATAAATTTAGTTCATTAATGTAATAATATAATCAGTCAAAAATGGGGGAGACATTGTCACAGACAATGTTTCTGAAAGAGCTAATGTCAGAGTTGTGCCGAGCTCTGCTTCGCCAGGTAATCTCACACAACCTCTGGGTGGACAATCAGATGGATTTATGCACGGTATACTGACGGTGCGATGACATTGCCTGCTTTACCTCTTTTTAGTTAATAGTTGATATGCGTAAGAGTTAAGGTAACCTGTATGTAGTTACTGTTACATAATAATGTATCTTATTGTCTAAGAACCTCTTCTGAGACATATTTGTGCCCGTCTGCCGCTACAGAATACTGAATAGCCTCTTAGACTACCATGGGACAGCATGGTAGCAGCACTCTATTCCAAAAGCAAGTCATCAGTGGTTGGTGCTCAGGTGATACGTTTACTACAACATGGAATCAGCAGTGGCCTTCATTGCCTCGTACCACAGTTTCCATTTGTCTCAATGGGCCAGTGTTGGAATGACAAATGGACAGTGCCAACTATTTATTAGACTGGTACTTGCCAACAGACTTTGAATAAGGCTTTGCAGCATAAAATCTTGTCAGCCAACCACCGAAAAGTGTATAGTTCTGTACAGGTGTGAACAGGGAAATCTCTACAATCAATCACATTGAAGAATTGTTCATTTGTAGCACAGTGTCTGGTACAGAAAGTGTGAGTTGGAAGATTGAATTGGCTATATAAAGTGAATTAAATGGAGATAAAGGAAGATTGGATTAAAGCAGGGAGAGTATGAAACAGAAAAAAGTTATTATGTTTATCTTTAAAAAAGAAATCTCCAACAAGAACTAGTACTGAAGGACTGAGATTCTATGTTTATAAATGTTACTTTTCAGTCCCAACAATGTTATTTGGTGATTATTAAGGCTTAACAAATGGGGCCTGTTAGCATATTGTCCCGATCAGCACCACTGTAGTGACTGGAACCAGGTGGATCTTATTGACTATGAGACCCTTGATTGGGGTTATTAACTGGGCCAATCAGGGAGCTCTGGCTGACAGATATAAACAGTAGGTTAACAGGAGTGTCAAATAAGCACTACCGCAGTTAGGCGGTAGTGTGGGGGTAAAAAAAAAATAAAACAGTAGGTTAAGGGCAGTGTTTGTCACTGGCCACCTGGGTGTTTTCCTATCTTCCTGGTGGTGGAAATTGAATAAAGATTCGTGCACTTTGTGTCTTTCACTGTGTCTCACAAAAAAAAATAATCAGGTAGTATTATTTCTCTCTCCAACTCTATTTTGATTTAGTCCCTACCCTCCCCTTCACTGTTTTGATCACACAGCACTGCCCTTTGATGTGAAGGGCAGTGTTTGTCACTGGCCACCCAGGTGTTTTCCTATCTTCCTGGTGGTGGAAATTGAATAAAGATTCGTGCACTTTGTGTCTTTCACTGTGTCTCACATCTGCACACACACACCATGGGTGCTGTGGATAAAATAAGCACTAAAGAAAAAAAGAAAGAGAAGAAAAAAAAATAAACAGGTAGTATTATTTCTCTCTCCAACTCTATTTTGATTTAGTCCCTACCCTCCCCTTCACTGGTTTGATCACACAGCACTGCCCTTTGATGTGAAGGGCAGTGTTTGTCACTGGCCACCCGGGTGTTTTCCTATCTTCCTGGTGGTGGAAATTGAATAAAGATTGGTGCACTTTGTGTCTTCCACTGTGTCTCACACCTGCACACACACACCATGGGTGCTGGGGATAAAATAAGCACTACCGCACTTAGGTGGTAGTGTGGGGGTTAAAAAAGAAAGGGGAAAAAGAGAGAGAGAGAAAAAAATAAATAAATAAATAAACAGTAGGTTAACAGGAGTGTCAAATAAGCACTACCGCAGTTAGGCGGTAGCGTGGGGGTTAAAAAGAAAATACTACCGCACTTAGGTGGTAGTGTGGGGGTTAATAAAAAAAAAATTAAACAGTAGGTTAACAAGAATGTCAAATAAGCACTACCGCAGTTAGGCGGTAGTGTGGGGGTAAAAAAAATAAAACAGTAGGTTAAGGGCAGTGTTTGTCACTGGCCACCCGGGTGTTTTCCTATCTTCCTGGTGGTGGAAATTGAATAAAGATTCGTGCACTTTGTGTCTTTCACTGTGTCTCACTCCTGCACACACACACCATGGGTGCTGGGGAAAAATAAGCACTACTGCAGTTAGGTGGTAGTGTGGGGGTTAATAAAAAAAAAATTAAACAATAGGTTAACAGGAGTGTCAAATAAGCACTACCGCAGTTAGGCGGTAGTGTGGGGGTTTAATAAACAGGGAATTATCACACAGCATTGCCCTTTGATGCGAAGGGCACTGCTTGTCACTGGCCACTTGGGTGTAAAAAAAACGAAAAGAAAAAAAGTGTTTATATTGGGTGTGGGCATTTGTACTCCCTTTTTGAAAAAAAATAAACAGTAGATTAAGGGCACTGCTTGTCACTGGCCACCCGGGTGTTTTCCTATCTTCCCGATGGTGGAAATTGAAAAAAGATTCGTGCACCTTGTGTCTTTCACTGTGTCTCACACCTGCACACACACAACATGGGTGCATGGGAAAAAATAAGCGGTTAGGCGGTAGCGTGGGGGTTAATTTAGAAAAAAAAGAACAGGAGTGTTCTCCCCCTCACTCTTTTGATCACAAAAAAAAAGATAAACAGTAGATTCAGAATCTCCTCACTTCAGGGACTGGCTCTGAGTTCGTTGGCCACGGTCAGTGTATTTGCACATGTAACTGAAATGACTTGGTGACGAGATACTGGTGTCTGTGCAGTTATTTCAACCAGAGTATGTGTCATTTGATAATCCAGCTCAGATCTATGTGAGGTCTCCCTCCTAACCTTGCCTAAGAGAGTGAAAGCAATGGGAAACTTAAGAACTGACACAAACCTCCGAAAACAACAGCTCAAGATGAAGTATCAGTCAATAATGAACTGAGGTTGTCCTTTGACAATATTGTACATGAAACAGGGAATTTAACAGGTATTAATATTGGAATGGGCAAGCCCTAAGTTTTACCTGCAATTCAACTTATATCTTTCAAGTGTGTAACTTTATCAATGAGTTTGAACAGTTAGATTGATGGGAAGACACTATTTCTCAGAAGTTTTTCAAACGGTAGATTTTTAATATTTATTATGCATTGCCTGTAAAGTTTCTCAGGTTGGTATTGATATTTTTTGTTATTCCATTTAAAAAGTGCAAAGATACGATAATTTCAGAAGAAAGCTGGATCTAAAGGTGGGCTAAATTTCACAATGTCTTTGCTGTTCAATTTGTCCAATTGAGAATGTAAACAGGGAGTCGGGGTCTCAGTTACCTTTCCTGTTCCTCATCATTGTCCAGTGATTTTACTGGATAAGTCGCAGTGTTGAATATTTGATGAGCCCTGTGCTCTGATATGATGTTGTCAGCTGTCTACTAACATGCTGATAATCTCAAAAGGGCAACTTAATTGACATTTCTGTTGTGCCAATGCACTTCACAATGGAACAGAAGGAGCAGGGTCAATCCCCATCCAGCACAAAGTGAGACATTGCAGAAAGGGTTGTCCGGCTGGAAAGAGGTGTAGTCAGGAGGATGGCTTCAGGAAAGGAACCCCACAATGAGAAGATCCAAATCTGTGGCCTCACAAATTGAGGGTCACCTCTTGAATCAGATAACAGAGGCAAGCAGTGCTCAAGTGTCCAAATTGCAATGTGAAGAAAGAGTAGAAATGAAGATGAACTTGCATTTGTATAGCAGCATTCCTGTCCTAGGTTCATCCTAAAGTACTTCTCAGTCAATGCATTACATTGGAAGTGCAGTCATTGTTAAATGGGAAATCCATCAAAGCAGTATATACATAGCAAAGTCATGTTATGGAGATGCCGGTGTTGGACTGGGGTGGACAAAGTTAAAAATCACACCAACACCAGCTTATAGTCCAACAGGTTTAATTGGAAGCACGAGCTTTCAGAGTGCCGCTCCTTCATCAGGTGATTGTGGAGAATAACCAATTAATTCCCGACAACCACCTGATGAAGGAGCGGCGCTCTGAAAGCTAGTGCTTCCAATTAAACCTGTTGGACTATAAGCTGGTGTTGGTGTGATTTTTAACTTTGTCCCACAGCAAAGTGGAACATTTACTGTATGAATCAATGGCCTTGGGGAGGAAGACACAATCTATGTGAGAAATGATGCTGGTTGATGAGACTGAGCAACCCACAAGGTGAGATGGAGTTTGAAAGCAGAGTAAAAGGCATTCTCTCGATCTAGGGATGGTTTCATACAGCTTAGAGACACTGCTAATGCTTGCAAAATGAATGACCATAATTGCTGATAAATGGCTTTCGGCAACAGTAAAAGATGGGTCTTCCATGCCTTCCTTTCTCCAATGTTTTTTTTAAACAAACAGTCATACTCAGTTATTTCTTGTTGAAAATTGTTCAGCAAATAATTGTGTCCATATGTGAACAGTAATGTCTCCAGCCTGAATGTCAGCTCGCAAGAGCTGTTAAAAACGTAAAGAATGTAGTCAGTTATCGACTGAGAAAACAGGTGCCGCCAACCAAAACACAGGGCCCATGGTGATTTTGCTTTAATGCACTGATGTCAAAGTAAATTTGAAATGGTTTATCGTAATGGCTAAATAAGGTCAACTCTACAGAGATCCACATGAAAGTAATACACGGTAGATCACATTTCATAGATTTCACTGACCCATTCATAAAGAATAATGGATTGTTGGGATTATTGGAAAAATGCAAACACTTATCGTTTAAAGCTCTGGGGTCTTCAGCTGCACCTCAGGTACTTTTCCTCTGGTAAATAGGACTAATTGTTCCTCAACTCTTCCATTTACTCTTCAGTCCTCTGAATGGATCTGTTCGATGTCAATGGAAGGCCAGAAACAAAGGGCAGTTTGAATAAAAACAAGGTCACTTGTGACAATAGCCACATGGATTCTAAGTTAGACTTAGACAAAGCTCTGATTTATGCTTTAAAATATCCTGGTAGCCCGGGCTAATGACATATATTTACACTGTACTTAGAATGTTTAATGGTACAGTAAGGCCATGTTTTAAATGGCCTCTTTCAGTGGCATTTTGTTTTAGTGTCAGGGATATAATGAGCCCAGTAGGAACACTTAATGCCTGCACTGTTACTGTTTTGTCCTTTCACACAGGGACTGATGGACAGAATGAGCATGATCTGATCAACATAGTTTCAGCCTCACTCGTCCACCAGACTCATTTCTATTGCCCAAGAATATCTCTTTCTTTCTCACTGAGCCTTCCACTTGCTGTTTTCCTGTTCGACCCTCCCTCTCCAACTCCCCCATTTGCCTCCTCCCTCCTCGACCCTCACACATGCCTCCTCCCTCCTTGGCCTTCACATCCGCCGCCTCTATCTCCAACCTTCCCACTCACCTTCACCTTCCTCGAAACATTCATTCACCTCTTACTCTCACCCTAAATCTATGCCATCTAGTTCTGGACTCCCCGACCCCAGGGAAAAGACTTCGTCCATTTATCATATCCATGCCCCTCATAATTTTGTAAACCTCTATAAGGTCACCCCTCACCTCTTTCGCTCCAGGGAAAACAGCCCCAGCCTGTTCAGCCTCTCCCTTTCGCTCAAATCCTCCAACCCTGGCAACATCCTTGTAAATCTTTTCTGAACTCTTTCAAGTTTCACAACATCTTTCCGATAGGAAGGAGATCAGAATTGCACACAATATTCCAACAATGGCCTAACTAATGTCCTGTACAGCGCAACATGACCTCCCAACTCCTGTACTCAATACTCTGACCAATAAAAGAAAGCATACCAAACGCCTTCATCACTATCCTATCTACCTGCGACTCCACTTTCAAGGAGCTATGATTTGCCAGCACCCGGCCCATATCCCTCCAAACCCTTCCTATTCATATACTCATCCAAATGCCTTTTAAATGTTGTAATTTTACCAGCCTCCACCACTTCCTCTGGCAGCACTTGACCCTCTCTCACCTCCTTCCTCTGCCCTCTCACTCACCTCTTCACTCCCCGACTCTCCTACTTGCTGCCTCTCTCTCTCTGGCCCTTCCTGTTCCCGCTTCATTTCCCAGCCCTCCCATTCACCAGTCATCTCTTTCCCTCACTCACTTACTTCCTTACTCTCCTCCTGCCTCAGTCCTCATTTACTCCCAGCTTCAGGAGAGTAAGCAGTGACTGGATGATTAGGCAGGAAGGCTTCAAGGTGAAGGAGCGTCAATGATAGAAGGAAACTCTACTGAATTTAACTATAAGTTTGAGATTGGTTGTCATGGAAAAGTCTGAGGAAGTGATGACCTTGTGTTATTATCAGTGGACTGTTAATCTTAAGACCCAGATATTGTTCTGGGAACCTGGGTTCTAAGTCCGCCATGGCAGGTGGTGGAATTTGAATCCAATAATAATCTGGAATTAAGGGTCTAATGATGACTATGAATCCATTGCTGATTGTAAGAAAATCCCACCCGGTTCACCAATGCTCTTTAGAGAAGGAAACTGCCACCCTTACTTAGTCTGGCCAACATATGACTGCTGACCAACAACAATGTGGTTGACACTTAATTGCCCTCTGGGCAATAAATGCTGGCCTAGCTGGCAATGTCCCTTTCAAGGAATAAAAAAAATCTTGCAGCTGATGAGTGATGCCAACAATGTGGGTTCAATTCCCACATCCAGCTATGGTTACCATGAAGGACTCAACTTCTCCCCTCACCTGGGGCATGGTGACCCTCAGTTAAACAACCACCAATTGTCTCTCTCTCTCTCTTTAATGAGGGAGCAGCTCAATGCTCCAGGAGGAGTAAGGGTGAATTAATCTTTGCTTGAAAGTGAAGAAGATGTAAAAAAAAGCAATGTATTAGTCCATTGTTTTTATGATGTACAACTTGTCACTTTCAGTGAGCTGTTAACTTGGAGCAGTAGGCATCTTGATTGGCTACCATAAATTATGTAAGTGGTTTAGAATGGCAGGAAAAGTATGTAGAATTATTAAGGACTAGCAAACACTGTTTCAAAATTAAGTGTCACCTCTTATAGGAGAATATTATTCTCACAAAGGATTGTGTGACTTTGGAACTTCCTGCTGAAGGTAGTGGGAGCAGGGATGGTCAATGGTTTGAAGGCAGATGGGATAGATTCTTGTTAGACAGGGGAATCAAGAGTTATCTGAGGTGGATGAGTAGGTGGAATGCTAAATACAAACCAATCAGCCATGTTCCTGTGGAATGGTGGAGCAGGCTTGAGGGGCTGAATGGTCTACATCTGCTCCTCTTTTGTATGTTGGTAGGATTCATTTTACCTTTGCTGATACTTTGCTTTGCACTGGCAATTTTAAAAGATATATCCAATTGTTCATGGGATATGCACATGACTGGCTGGGAAAGTACTTATTGCTCATGCCTAATTGCCCTGGAGAATGTGCCTTCCTTGGTGTGTAGCAAACACCCGCAAAACTAATACGAAGAGAGTTCTAAGATTTTCACCCAGTAATCTGGTGTCCTTTTCATTATAGGCAGAGAGATCACGGGTTTGGAAGATGTTGTCAAAAGAGGCTTGCTGAGTTGCTCTACTGCAACTCATAGATGGTACAGTCTGCTACCACTAGATGTCAGTAGTGGAGGGAGCTCATGCTGAAAGTATTTGATGGGGTGCTAATCTTGGATGATATTGATCTTCTTGAATGTTGATGTGGAGGTGCCTATGTTGGATTGGGGTGGACAAAGTTAAAATCATACAACACATGCTTATAGTCCAACAGGTCTATTTGGAAGTACTAGCTTTCAGAGTGGTGCTCCTTCATCAGGTAACTAGTGGAGCAGGGTCATAAGACACAGAAATTATAACAAAAGATCAGTGTCATGGAATTAAAATGATGTATTGAAGGAGCAGCGCTCTGAAAACTAATACTTCCAAATAAACCTGTTGGACTAGAACCTGGTGTTGCGTGATTTTAACTTCATTCTTGAGTGTTGTTAGAGCTGCACACATCCAGGCAAGTGGGGAGTATTCCATCACACTCCTGATCTGTGCCTCATCAATGGTGGACAGACGTTGAGGAGTCAGGAGGTGAGTTCTTCACTATAGAATTCTTTGGCTTTGTTCTGCTCTTGTAGCCAAACTGTTTTAGATGCTGGTCTAGTCCAGTTTCTGATGCATTGATCCATGAATGACCTCAAACAGAAAGTTGTATTTCTGGAGTTGGGCTCCTACTCTGTTTTGGAGATGAGTAGAGATTTCAAAATATTACTCTGTCTTTGCTCGCTCAGGAGTTTCTGTGACGAGTGTTTAGTTTTTAATTATTTGTGTTTTAATTCAGTGATGATCCTTTTTATTTTGTTGGTGCCATTCTGTAAGCCACATTAATCAGTCATTTTGGAGTTAAACAAGTAAATATTGACGCTAAAGGTATTGGGAAGTGAAAATATAATGGCTCCCAACTTAATATTACTTAAGGAATATTAAATAAAATCAGGATATAGGATCCTACACAATGGAAGAACCAAAAGAGAAAATATAGTTAAGGAAATTACAATGGATATTAGAGCCAAAGAGACCAGGACTGTCTGTGAGAAAAAGAGAAAGTCAGTCAAGTAACCAGCTCACATTCAGATTCATAACAAAATTATTGGAATGTTGCCTCTTCTTTACATGTATAGAAAATAATGATCCAAATATCTTGATTGCTATCGGAATAGCTTGGACCAATAGTAGTCCTTCTTAAAATGATTCCCATTTAGCAGTTGGCAATTTTTCTGGCAAAGATTGTTGAGTCTGGTCTGCTCCGAATGTATCCATTGGAGGGAAATCCAGGCTAGCCGTGTTTCACAGCACTTGCTGCCATACTTCAGGGGTTAAAGGTCGCAAAGGCACTTTGGCACTGACAGTGAAAAGGCTAATGTACAAGATGAGTGAGGGAGGTGGGGGCGGGAGGGCCTGGGCAATGGTTTTCAGAGATTGGATCCAGTAGGTTTGGGTCAGAGGTGGGAGGGGGTGTAGGGTCAGGTGTGGGGACAATGCAGTTGGCGTTGAGTTTAAAGATGTCAGGGATTAGGCTTGCAGCTGGAGACTAAGTGGTGAATAAGAAGATCAGTGTAATAGTTACTCTTGAGTTAGGGTATATTTTAAATCCAGAGTTTTTCTGAGAAGCTATTAAGCTTAAATGAGTCAGAAATCACCCAGACATCTCTGACTTTAGGGGTCTTTTTTGGAAAGTTCCAGATGCTGGGGAATTGCTCATCAGAAGTTTCAATTTCCCATGGAATTCCCATGGAACCCTTTGGGATTCCCTGTGGTCCATGTGACTCCAGTCTACGCTGCTGCAAAACCTATCTGGCCATCGGAATATCTGAGACAATGATTTTCAAACTTGCAGTGTGCCATAATGAGATTCATGTTCATCCTGATATAACTCAACACAAGAAAGAAGCTGGAGTCAAAACGTGTGGCGCTGTAAAAGCACAGTCGGTCAGGCAGCATCCAAGGAGCAGGAGTGCCAACGTTTTGAACCATTCATCAGGAATGGCGGGGGGTGGGGGAGTTCAAAGGGGGCTGAGAGATAAATAAGAGGACGGTTGGGCTGGGGGTGAAGGTAGCTAAGAAGGCCATAGGAAAATGAAGGTGGAGGTGGTGATATTGGGTTGGAGCGGAGGGTGGAGTAGATAGGTGGGAAGGAAGATGGAAAGGTAGGACAGTTCAAGGTGGCGGTTGAATCTGGGATAAGGTGGGGGGAGGGGAGATGAGGAAACTTGTGAAATCAACATTGGTCCCGTGTGGTTGGAGGGTCGCAAGGCGGTAGATGAGGCATTCTTCCTCCAGGCATCGGGTGGCTTGGATTTGGCAATGGAAGATGCCCACAAATTACATATCCTTGGTGGAGTGGGAGGGAGAGTTGAAGTGGTCAGCCACAGGGCTGTGGGGTTGTTTTGTGCATGTGTCACAGAGTTGTTCTCTGAAATATTTCGCAAGTTAGTGTCCTGTTTCCCCAATGTAAAGGAGACCACATCAAGAGCAACGAACACAGTAGATGAGGTGTTTGGATGTGTCGGAAAATCTCTGCCAGATGTGGAAGGACCCTTTGGAGCCTTGGATGGAGGTGAGGGAGGAGGTGTGGGTGCAGGTTTTACACCTCTTGTGGTGGCAAGGGAAGGTGCCCACATTCCTAATGAAAGGTTTATGCCCGAAACGTCATCTCCTGCTCCTCAGATGCTGCCTGACCGGCTGTGCTTTTCCTGCACCACACTTTTTGACTCTGATCTCCAGCATCTGTAGTCCTCACTTTCTCCTACAAGAAAGAAGCCACCAGTCTAGAATGAATATGTGAAGAAAGAGGATTTAGGCATGATACTAGAAAGCCATAGACAATAAGACCATAAGAAATAGGAACAGGAGGAGGTTGTACCACCATTGAATATGATCATGGCTGATCTGACGTTCCTCATGTCTATTTTCCCACCCTTTCTCCACAACCCTTGTCTTTTTTATTCATTTGTGGATGTAGGCATTGCTGTTTGGCCAGCATTTTTTACCAGTCACTAGTTGCCCTTGGGAAGGTGATGGTGAGTTGCCTTCTTAAACCTTTGTAGTCCATGTGCTGTGGATTGACCCACAATGCTACTTGGGAGGGAATTCCTGGAATTTTGACCAAGGGACAGTAAAGGAATTGAGATATATTTCCAAGTCAGATGGTGAGTGGCTTGGAGGGCATGGTGTTCCCATATATCCGCAACCCTTGTCCTCCTAAATGGAAGTGGGTTTGGGTCTAAGAATCTTTGGTGATAGTACACACTGCTGATACTGAGTGTTGGTGGTGAAAGGAATGGATGCTTGTAGATGTGGTGCCAACCAAGCAGGTTGCTTTTTCCTGGATGAAGTCAAGCTTCCTGAGTGTTGTTAGAGCTGCATCCATTAAGGCAAGTGAGGAGTACCCCATCACATTCTTGACTTGTGCCATGTAGATGATGGACAGTTTTGGGAGTCAGGAGTTGCTCACTGCAGTATTCCTCTGACCTGCTCTTGTAGCCATTGTGTTCATGTGGTGAGTCTAGTTGAGTTTCTGATCAATGGTAACCCCAAAGATGTTGATAGTGGGGGATTCAGTGATGGTAACACCATTGAATGTCAAGGGGTGATGTTTAGGTTGTTTCTTATTGGAGATAGTCATTGCCTGGCATTTGTGTGGTGTGACTATTACTCGCCACTTGTCAGCCCAAGCCTGGATATTGTCCAGATCTTGCTGCATTTGAACATAGGCCGCTTCAGTACCTGATGAGTTGCGAAAGGTGTTGACCATTGTGCAATCATCTCTGACTTTAGGGTGGAGGGAAGATCATTGATGAAGCAGCTGAAGTTGGTTGGGCCTAAGACAATGCCCTGAAGAAGTTCTGCAGAGATGTTTTGGAGTTGAGATGATTGACCTCTAGAAACCACAACTATCTTCCGTTGTGCCAGGTATGACTCCAAGCAGCGGAGAGTTGCCCCCTGATACCCATTGATTCCAGTTTTGCTAGGGCTCCTTGATGACATACTCTGTCAAATGCAGCCTTAATGTTGAGGGCTGTCACTCTCCCCTCCCTTCTGGAATTTAGCTCTGTTTGTCCATGTTTGAACCAAGGCTGTAATGAGGTCAGGAGTTGAGTGGAACCCAAACTGAGCGACACTAAGCAGGTTATTGCTGAGTCGGCGCTGCTTGATAGCACTGTTGGTGGCACCTTCCACCACTTCACTGATGATGGAGAGTAGACTGATGGGCTGGTAATTGTCTGTGTTGGACTTGTCCCCGACTTCATGAATCTATCTCAGCTTTAAAATATGCACAAAGGCTCTGTCCTAAAGCTCTTTGTGGCAAGGAGTTCCAAAGACCCACAATCCTTTGAGAGATAAATTCCTCCTCATCGCAGTCTTAAATTGACACCCCTTTATTCTGAGACTATGATCTCTGATCCAAGGCATGCAGATGAGGGGAGAAAATGTACTATGTATAGGTTAAACCAAGGACTGTAGCAGTACATAAGGAATTGAAAAGCTTTACTTCATGATGTGGCTCAAGCAACCTCAGGCAATGAAGGGTCAGAATGAGACTGTCTAGATTTGGCATCTCAATGTGCAGGGAGCAATAATGGCCTAAAACATCAATCTTTTAGGTTCATGAAACTGAAACAAATCAGTAACCAGGCTGAAGGAATGGGACTCATCTTAATTGTCAAGAGAACAAAAAGGATACATGACGCAGACTAGGAGAAAGTGAGAACTGCAAATGCTAGAGAGTCAGAGCCAAAAAGTGTAACTCTCACCCACCCTCTGAGGACCCCTTCTCCCGCCTCCAACATACTCTATCCACTTGGACATCCCGCCCTGGTCTCTTACCCGGCCTTGACCTCTTTATCCCCAACTGCCATCATGACATAGACCGCCTCAACCTATCCACTGCTCTCACCAACTCCAACTTCTCACCCTCACAAAACATAGCCCTCCACTCCGACCCCAACCTCATCATCAAACCATTAGACAAGGGAGCGCAGTGGTAGTTTGTTGCACTGACCTGTACGGCATTGAAGCCAGGCGCCAACTCACAGACACCTTCTCCTACTGCTCTCTCGACCACGAAGTCACCAACATCACCAAACCATCATCTTTCAGACCATATACTCCCTCATCACCTCAGGGGATCTCCCATCAACAGCCTGCAACCTCATCGTCCCGGAATCTCACACCTTCCTGTTCTAACTCTTAGCCAAAATTCACAAACCTGACTGTCCCAGTTGATCTATTATCACAGCTGGAAATGTGTTGCTGGAAAAGCGCAGCAGGTCAGGCAGCATCCAAGGAACAGGAGAATCGACGTTTCGGGCATAAGCCCTTCTTCAGGAGTGAGGAAAGTGTGTCCAGCAGGCTAAGATAAAAGGTAGGGAGGAGGGACTTGGGGGAGGGGCGTTGGAAATGCGATAGGTGGAGGGAGGTCAAGGTGAGGGTGATAGGCCGGAGTGGGGTGGGGG
>NC_057733.1:9871817-9884769 GCF_004010195.1 Chiloscyllium plagiosum
TGGATGTCCATGGTGAAGATAAGGCGTTGGGGACTGGGGAAGCGAAAATCATGGAGGAGGTGGAGGGCGTGGGTGGTGTCCCGAACGTAGGTGGGGAGTTCTTGGACTAAGGGGGACAGGACCGTGTCGAGGTATGCAGAGATGAGTTCGGTGGGGCAGGAGCAGGCTGAGACAATGGTTGGGCCGGGGCAGTCAGGTTTGTGGATCTTGGGCAGGAAGTAGAAACGGGCGGTGTGATGTTGTGGGACTATGAGGTTGGAGGCGGTGGATGGGAGATCCCCTGAGGTGATGAGGTTCTGGATGGTCTGGGAGATGATGGTTTGGTGGTGGGAGGTGGGGTCATGGTCAAGCTTTCTCCTCGACCTATTATCACAGCCTTCTCCTGCCCCACCAAACTTATCTCCTCATATCTCAATACAGTCCTGTTCCCCTTGGTCCAGGATCTCTCCCCATACATTCAGGACACCACACATACCATCCACCACCTCCATGACTTTCGTTTCTGTGACCCCGCCCAATGCCTCATTTTCACCATGGCCATCCAGTCCATATACACATCATTCTGCCATGATAAAGGCCTCCAATCCCTCATTTTCTTCCTCTCCCGCCAACCCATCCAATACCCCTCCACTGACACACTCATTCGATTGGCAGAACTGATCCTCACCCTCAACAACTTCTCCTTCGAACCCTCCCACTTCCTCCAGATCAAAAGGTAGCCATCGGCCCTAGCTATGCCTACCACTTCGTCTGATACGTGATACAGTCCATCATTAAACTGGCACCATTCCCCACCTTTTCCTCCACTACATTGATGACTGTACTGGCACCACTTTGTGCTCCCATGGGGAGGTTGCACAGTTCATCAACTTCACAATCACCTTCCACCCTGACCTCATGTTCATCTGGACCATCTCAGACACCTCCCTCCCCTTCCTGGACCTTTCCAACTCCGGCAACCGACTCAGCATGGACATCTATTACAAACCCACCGACTCCCACAGCTATCTGGACTACCCCCACCCCGCTGCCCCGCCACCCTGTAAAAATGCTATCCCTTACTCCCAATTCCTCCACCTCAGCCGTATCTGCTCCCAGGAGGAGCAATTCCACTCCAGGAAATCCCATATATCCTCCTACTTCAAGAACCGCTATTTCCCCTCCAGTGTGGTCAACAATGCCCTCCAGCACATCTCCTCCATTTCCTGCACCTCTGCCCTTGAACCCCACCCCTCCCATCGCAACAAGAATAGAACCCCCCTGGTCCTCATCTACAACCCCACTAACCTCCGGATAGAGCACATTATCCTCCACCATTTCCGCCACCATAGTCAGACCCCATCACCAGAGATACATTTTCCTCCCCACTCGTTTCAGCATTCCACAGGGGCCATTGTCTCTGTGACTCCCTTGTTAGGTCTACGCTCCCCTCCAACCCATCTTCCTCTCCCAGCATCTTCCCCTGCCACGGCAAGAGGTCTCAAACCTGTTCCCACACCTCACCTCTCACCTCCATCCAAGGCCCCAAAGCATCCTTTCACATCCAGCAGAGATTCTTCTGCACCTCCAAACATCTCATCTACTGTGTCCATTGCTCTTAATGTGGTCTCCTCTACACTGGGGAGACAGGACACCAATCTGCTGAATGTTTCAGAGAACATCACTGGGACATACGCACCCAACAACCTCACCGCCCTGTGGACCATCACTTCAACTCTCCCTCCCACTGCCCCAAGGACATGCAAGTCCTGGGCCTCCTCCTCCTCTGCCAAATCCTAGCCATCTGTCAACTGGAGGAAGAAGGCGCCTCATTTCCACCTTGGCGTCTTCCAACCACATGGCATCAAAGTCAACTTTACCAGTTTCCAAATCTCCCCTGCCCCCACCTTATCCCAGATCCAACCACCCCCCACATTCCTGGTGAAGGGCTTATACCCAAGATGTGGATTCTCCTGCTCCTCAGATGCTGCCTGACCTGCTGGGCTTTTCCAGTGCCACACATTTCAACAGCGACAGCAGACTACCAATAACCAAAATGTTTATGTCAATCAAAAGAAAGTTCACATCATTCCAGAATTATATATATTTGGGAGTTCACTAATACCCAGCGAGCCATGGACGAAGAGCTCAACACGAAAATAGATAAAGCCTTATCAACATTAAACTAAATGAGGACAAGTTTCGGATTAGTTAAAGTTTTTTAAGCGAACAAAATTTTAAGTTCCATCGTGAAAATCCTGTGGGTTGGTCAGACTTGGAATGTGAAAATCTGCCATGTGTGAAAACTAAATGCCTTTAATACCAGATGTCTTTGAAGGATTTTGGGTATACGCTGGGGGGATTTCATATCCAATACTCAAGCAAGGAAATGCTCAGAACATCTGCCAGTTTTATCCAGGATCTGTAAAAGGTGGTCCTGCTGACTTTGCCAGCTCACTTGTCTTCTTTCATCATGGCCTTCCCATCAGGCTGTGCAATGGACTCCTACAGAGTGTAGCTGAAGAGGAGTCATGATGAAGTGGTATTGGCTGTCAGTAGTGAACCTCAGCTGGATACCAAAAATGAATTGATGCGAGAACATTGGCTGGGGATGTAGAGAGTGGAGTGCTTTATCTGCCTTATCTCTCCAGACACAGGAGCTCACTAGTTTAAGTTAATCAGAGAACATTCACTGATCAGTGCATCAACAAGATCCTGAATCAATATTAAAAGTTTGGTTTCCATGAACTTAAACTTCTTCTGTTGAGAAAAGAATAGATCTTGCCAATAGATAAACACAGCATGAAAGTACAAGTATTCAGATCCTTCATATTACAAATTTATCTTTTGGAAATTGCCTTGAATATTAGTCATTAGCTTCACAGTCTCAGGTCCCTGGAAGGCACATTGCCAATGACAGGAACATGCCTCAGCATTTAAATCTTTGATGGATCCTATGAGTGAGTGTCTCCAATCAGGTCAGATTGCTTTCCATTCTTTTTCTGCTCCTCTTCCTCCTATTTCTTCCCACAGGAATCAGCCTTTCGCCTTCTGATCAAAACACAAACAGACCTTTTGTCAGTGACTGCACCATTTCATTATGGCACCCTTTGTTCATACTCTTTGCATTTTCTGCATATGGGTCATATTGCATAGGGTGAATGCACAATTTAGCAGAAGTACTGGGATGCTGAGTTTGGTTCAGAGGATATTCCATAGTATCATTGAAAAAGGCACAGGATTAAATCTTTTGGTCAGCTGTTGAATATGGTCAGTGCCTTGTAAATAGAGGTCCAAACCATCATCTCGGCTTCTGTATAAAGAATGGCCATGGTTAAGATTCCAGAAGGCTGCTAATGCCTCTGCAAATGCAATTGACTAATAGTATGTACAAAGTAGGTCCTATACCCTTCGAATTAAGCTCAGATTTCCCTGAAGTGGTGTATAAGAATTTGATGGTTGATCCTCTTTGTGGGGAAATATCTGGCATTAACGGAGGGATCTTGCATTTGGACTCATTTGAACATATCAAAGTGTTGCATTATTTACTTATGCACTCCATAATAAGACTGCAAGACATCAGCCATTCAGCCCATCAAATCAGCTCTGCCATTCAATGAGATCATGGCTGATCTGATAATCCTCATCTCCAGTTTCCTGTCTTTTCCCCATCTTACAGAAACATTTAAATTCCTGATGGGAATGGACAGGTGGGAAGAATGTTTCTGATGTTGTGGATGTCTAGAACTAGGGGTCACAGTCTAAGGACTAAGCCATTCAGGATTGAGATGAGGAAGAATTTCTTCACTGAGAGAGTTGTGAACCTGTTGAATTCTCTCCCACAGGAAGCTATTGGGGCCAGTTCGTTAGATGTATTCAAGAGGAAGCTGGACGTGGCCCTTGTGGTTAAAGGGACAAAGAGGTATGGAGAATGTGGGAGTGGGATACTGAGATTGCATGATCAGCCATGATCATATTGAATGGTGGTTTGAAGGGCTGAAAGGCCTGTTCCCGCAACTATTTTCTATGTTTCTCTGCATGTAATTCTGGTCTCCTTCCTTTCAGAAAGATGTTATGAAATTTGAAAGGGTTCAAAAAAGCTTCACCATAATGTTGCCAGGGTGGGAGTATTTGAGCTATAGGGAGAGGCTGAACAGGCTGGGGCTTTTTTCCCTGGAGCGTTGGAGGCTGAGGGGTTACCTTCTAGAGGTTTATAAAATCATAAGGGGCATGGATAGGATAAATAGACAAAGTCTTTTCCCTGGGGTGGGGGAGTCCTGAATTAGAGGGCATAGGTTTAGGGTGAAAGGGGAAAGATATAAAAGAGACCTAAGGGGCGCCATTTTCATGCAGAGGGTGCTGTGTTTATAGAATGAGCTGCCAGAGGAAGTGGTTTTAAAAGGTATTTGGATGGGTATATGAGTATGAAGGGTTTGGAGGGATATGGGCCTAGTGCTGGCAAATGGGACTAGATTAGGTTGAGATATCTGGTCGGCATAGACGAGTTGGACCGAAGGGTCTGTTTCCATGTTGTACAGCTCTATTACTCTATGACTGCTTAATTCAATGTAATCTGGAATCACACCCACAATCCTCCTGGTAATAATGATTCAGTCAGCCACTGTTTTAACCAGCGGCAGCACTGGGGCAGTCCATGTTAAATTTTTAATGACTTTTCCATCAATATTGACCACTATAGCTTTCTGTAGTGTTCCCAGTCGAAGAATTATGTTCGAGAATAATGCTTTGAAGACTAATGTGAAAACATTGCCAAGTAATTTCAAGCACATTTAGAGTGACTGAAGATTTAGAACATTAGTTCTTGGAGAATTTCCATTTGATCACTGAAATAAATCACCCAAGAAGCAGGGATTGTTGTCGTGGAGATTCTTTGCAATATTTCTTGGGCACAGTCGTTGTGCAATGTTTATAAATTAATTTTGTAGCTATGCATATATCCAGCAGAGGGAGTGTGGTGTGGATGCCAATGTCAATTTGGTTAAACCCTAGTTGAGAGACAGAGGATCCTGAAAATTAGAATATGGCAGCTGAAAGAATGACCTGAACAGGAATAAAGATGCTCTGATGTTGTATATCAAAGTAAAGCATCTTTTTAAAGTTGACTTGAATGCAGTGACATGCACAAGAGGGTGGCATGGTGGCTCAGTGGTTAGCATTGCTGCCTCACATTGCCAGGGACCCCGGTTCGATTCCAGCCTCGGGTGACTGTCTGTGTGGAGTTTGCACATTCTCCCTGTGTCTGTGTGGATTTCCTCTGGATGGTCTGGTTTCCGCCCAAAGATGTGCAGGTTAGGTGGGTTCGCCATGCTAAATTGCCATAGTGTTCAGGGTGTGTATCTTAGGTACGTTAGTCAGAGGAAATGTAGAGTCATAACGGAATGAGTCCAGGTGGGATACTCTTTGGAGGGTCAGTGTGGACCTGTGGGGCCAAATGGCCTGCTTCCACACTGGATTTTATGAGAAAGAGTCAAACACTAATGTTACTCAGACTTTCGGAAAGAGGTAGAAGTATCATTCTGGGAATTTTAGAATAAGTAGCTTGGCATTGATCAAAGAACAAAGAAAATTTACAGCCCAGGAACAGGGTCTTTGGCCCTCCAAGCCTGAGCCGATCCAAATATACTGTCTAAACCTGTCCTAAGCATCTGTATCCCTCTGCTCCCCACTTACTCCTGCATCTGTCCAGACGCATCTTAAATGAATCTACCGTGCCTGCCTCTACCACTTCTGTTGGCAATTCGTTCCAAACGCCCACCACCCTCTGTGTGAAGTACTTGCCGCGTGTATCCCCCTTAAACGTTCCACCTCTCACCTTGAAAGCGTGACCTCTTGTTGTTGAATCCTTCACCCTGGGAAAAAGCTTGTCTCTATCCACCCTGTCTATACGCTTCATGATTTTATAAACCTCAATCGGGTCCCCCCCTACCATCTCCTTTTTCCTAATTAAAAATAAACCTAACCTACGCAACCTCTCTTCATAGCTAGTACCTTCCATATCAGACAACATCCTCGTAAACCTTCTCTGCACCCTCTCCACATCCTTTTGGTAATGTGGCGACCAGAACTACACACAGTATTCTAAATGCGGCCCAACCAATGTCTTGTACAATTTTAACATAACCTGCCAGCTCTTATATTCAATGTATACTATATGCCTTCTTGACCACTCTATCTACCTGTGCAGCAACCTTCAGGGTACAATGGACTTGCACTCCCAGATCTCTCTGCCCATCAACTTTTCCCAAGGCTCTTCCGTTCATTGTATAATTCGCTCTAGAACTAGTCTTGCCTAAATGCCTAAATTACCTCATATTTTTCTGGATTGAAAACCATCTGCCACTTTTCCGCCCAACTGTCCAGTCTGTCTGTCTATATCCTCCTGTATTCTTTGACAGTCCCTTATGCTTTCTGCAACTCCACCAATCTTCATGTCATCTGCAAACTTGCTGATCATACCAATAGTGCCCTCTTCCAGATCATTTATGTATATTACAAACAACAATGGCCCCAATACTGACCCCTGTGGAACACCACTGGTCACCTTTCTCCATTTCGAGAAACTCCCTTCAACTACTACTCTCTGTCTCCTGTTGCTCAGCCAATTCTTTATCCACCTAGCTAGAACACCATGTGACTTCACATTCTCCATTTGTCTACCATGGGGAACCTTAATCAAACGCCTTACTAAAGTCCATGTATATGACATCAACACACTTTCCTTCATCTATCAACTTGGTCACTTACTCGAAGAACTCTATTAAGTTGGTAAGGCATGATCTCCCCCCCACAAAACCATGTTGCCTATCACTGATAAGCCCATTCTTTTCTAAATATAAATAGATCCTATCCCTCAGTACCTTCTCCAGCAACTTTCTCACCACTGACGTCAGGCTCACTGGTCTGTAGTTACCCAGAATATCCCTACCATCCTTCTTTTACAGGGGCACAACATGAGCAACCCTCCAGTCCTCTGGCACCTCACCTGTATTTAAGGATGCCACAAAGATATCTGTCAGGGCCCCAGCTATTTCCTCTCTCGCCTCCCTCAGCAACCTGGGATAGATCCCATCCAGTCCTGGGGATTTGTTCACCTTAATAACCTCTAGCCTACCGAACAATCTTTCCTACTTATGTCAACATGATCCAGACTAATCAAACTTCTATTTCTAATCGCAACATTCATCATGTTCCTCTCCTCAGTGAACACTGATGCTAAGTAATCATTCAGAATCTCACCCATTCGCTCAGGTTCGACACACAGCCTTCCTTCGTTATCCTTTAGTGGACCAATCCTTTCTGTAGTTACCCGGTTGCTTCTTATATAAGAATAAAATGCTTTGAGGTTCTCCTTAATTCTGCTCACTAAATCTGTTTCATATAGAGAAAGTGTGCTTTTTAATCATTCACAGGATGAGAGCTTCACTGGTTGGGCCAGCATTTATTGCCCATCCCTAATTGCCCAGAGGGCAGTTAAGAATCAACCCCAGTGCTGTGGGTCTGGAGTCACATGTAGGCCAGACTAGATAAGCATGGCGGTTTCCTTCCCTAAAGGACATTAGTGAAGCGGCTGAGTTTTCCCAACAATCAACAATGGATTCATTCTCGTCATTACTGTTTATCTCCGCCATCTGCTGTGTCAGGATTTGAAGAAACTCAGGGGGATGTACCGAAATCTAAAGATACTAAATCATAGAAATCAACGTGGATTCATGATCAAGCTCATCAGAATTTCTTCAGGATGTAACTGAATGTAATTCATCCTGAGCATTTAGTGCTGACTTGATAACAGCAGAGGCTCCTGCACTAACTGGTTCTGCTACTTGTGGCCTCTGTTTTGCCAGTTTCCAGTCCCAACATGGCAGATGGTGGAATTTGAATTTGATAAAAATCTGGAATTAAAAGTCTAATGATGACCATGAATGCGTTATTGATTATCAGGAAACTCCACCTGGTTCACTAATGTCCTTTAGGGAAGGAAATCTGCCATCCTTACCTGGTCTGGCCTAGGTATGCCTCCAGGCTCACAGTAATGTGGTTGACTTGTAATTGCCTTCTGGTCTAGCCAGCCACGCCTTAATCCTATGAATGAATCAACAAAATAATTGTTTTTCAGATGAAGCTACTGCAAGTTGAATTCTAAGAACATTTTATGTATAGAGATTATAATTATGAATAGTAGGACTACTTCAGAGATTCACACATGAACTCGCCTTCTTTACTTCACTATTACATGATTTCTTAGACTCATGCTGAGAGCCTGTTCCTCCATAGCCCTATCCTTAAGTTCCAACCTGACACCAGCTTTCATGCTTCTCTCTACAATGTCAACATTGTGATGATAATTGCTCCTCTCGTGTCATAGAGATGTACAGCACAAAAACGGACCCTTTGGTCCAACTTGTCCATGCCGACCAGATATCCTAAATTAATCTAGTCCCATTTGCAAGCACTTGGTCCATATCCTTTTAAACCGTCCTATTCATATACCCATCTAGATGCCTTTTAAATGCTGTATTTGTACCAGCCTCCACCACTTCCTCTGGCAGCTCATTCCATACACTCACCACTCTCTATGGGAAAAGATTAGCCCTGAGATCCTTTTTAAATCTTTCCCCTCTCACCTTAAAATCATGCCTCTCCTTTTGGATTCCCCAACCTGGGAAAAATACTTTGTCAATTTACCCCATCTATGCCCCACATGATTTTATAAACCTCTGTAAGGTCAACCCTCAGCTCCGATGCTCCAGGGCAAATAGCCCCAGCCTATTCATCCTCTCCCTATAGCTCAAACCCTCCAACCCGGCAACATTCTTGTAAATCTTTTCTGCACCTTTTCAAGTTTAACAACACTTTTCCAATAACTGGGAGGGGAGAAAGTGAGGACTTCAGATGCTGGAGATCAGAGCTGAAAAATATGTTGCTGGGAAAGCGCAGCAGGTCAGGCAGCATCCAAGGAGCAGGAGAATCGACGTTTCGGGCATAAGCCTGAAGAAGGACTTATGCCCGAAATGTCGATTCTCCTGCTCCTTGGATGCTGCCTGACCTGCTGCGCTTTTCCAGCAACACATTTTTCAGCAATAACAGGGAGACCAGAACTCAATGCAGTATTTGCAAAGTGGCCTCACCAATGTCCTGCGTCCTTCAAATAGAGTCTCTATTCCCTGGTTCCCATTGTGCTGAAAACTGACCACTGTATCCCACACATTCCCTGCACCATAGAGTCAGTCTGATACTTCCTTTCCCACCCAACCTGTTTTTGAGTGTATCAGAGAAGTCCTCTAACTTGGCACTCTGATTTATTTTGGTCAGTGATTCTGCTGCAAATATTTTCCGAACCAACCTGTTCCGAGACATTATTGCACACTTCCGGAAGAGGTGGGACTTGGACTCAGGCTTCCTGGCTCAGTGGTAGAAAATTTTCACTGTGTCAAAAAGCCCAGTGATACTGTTCTTTATTTTTTTCTGTCTTGGTCTCTTTCCCCAAAACCCGAAGCAAGCATATTCTAACTCTTTTGCTTGTTGGGATACTCAGTTGGTTTTTGTGCAGTCAATGGGCAACAAATAGTATTTTCTCCCACTTCTGTCATTAGCACCACGGAGGACAACTCTGGAAAAGCAGGGCCTCTCTTACTGTCTTAATATCTTTTGAATGCATTGATATTCTTGTCCCTGCATCTCTTCTTTAGTTTGCTCACAGGACGTGGGTGCCACTGGTAATTCTAGCATTTATTCTCCATCTCTATTTGCCCTTCAGAAGATGGTGGTGATCTTCCTTCTGAAACTTTTGCAGTACTTGGAGTGCAGGCACACCCGTGGTTCTGTTCGGGATGGAGTTCCAGGATTTTGATCCAGTGACAGTAATGGAATGGCGATATAGTTCCAAATCAGGGTGGTGCGTGGCATGAAGGGGGCCTTGTTGGTATTAGCATTGCCTAATATCAGCTGCTCTTGTTCTTCCAGGTATTGTAGGTGCATGGTTCGGAAGGTGCTGTCGACGAAGTCTTAGTAACTCTGAATCATGATGTCACTTTTCTTCCTGTCTCTCCCTCAGTTCATGCTGACACCTGTCGTCTTAATGATAACAGCCTCAGAATCGATCACTGATCAGGGTCTGATGATCTTCATGTGCTAGTTTGTTTAAAACAGGGAACCTGATTAAATGTTGTGAAGTGGACGTCCTAGCAAACATTTGGTTTCTGTATGTGCAGCCTGCAGTCCCACAGCAGACTAACTGCAGGGAGAGTCACTATGTGTATGCATGCAGCATATGGAGTTCTGTAAGATAAAAACTTTTAAAGGCAAGGTACATATGTAACAGCAACCTTTATCTCCCAAACTGTATTGGTGGACTTTGTCTCTTTCACTGAAATCAGGTACCATTCTCTGACCTATCCCTTGGATCACAATCTCCTTCTGTCCATTCCTGGTCTGATACTGTAATTTCATTAATCATGTTTTATTCATTCATGCTAGGCTCGCACTTATTCCCCTAATAGCCCAAAGGTTGTTAACAGGTAACCACATTGCTGTGCATCTGGACTCACAGAGCCACATGTAGGCCAGACCTAGGTAAGGATGGCAGATTTCTTTCCTTGAAGGACATTAATGACATTAAAGTTTATGATGATCGGTGGTAACACATTCATTAGTTTCTTCCACATAGTGCTGTCTATGTCTCTCTCTCCCATCCCCTTCTTGTTCCAAATAATTCCAGCCTCCTCTAATTTAAAATGGAACACTGTCCATACAAAAGGTTTGAAGGATATGGGCCAGGAGCAGGCAGGTGGGACTGGTTTAATTTGGGATTATGTTCGGCATGGTCTGGTCAGACCAAAGCATCTGTTTCCCTGCTGTATGACTTTGTGAATCTAATTCACGTTAGCACCTCCCAGAATAGTTACTCATTCCTCCCCACTCCTGCAGTTTAGTTGCTTATTTTTAATCGTTGTTACAAGTAATTGATAACTGCCAGACACTGATAAAGGGATCCCTGTGAAACGAATGGTGAAAGCTTATGCATTGTGGTCTAGGTGTTATATGGACCAGGCAGTCGACACATATTGCTTATAACTGGCATTCCTCATCTATGTGCTTTTAAAACCCAAACATCACTGAGCTATTACTTCTCAATTTCTCCCAACTTCCAATCCTTTATTACAACTATAAAAAGTATATCCACTTTCATTAAAGATTCAGTAAGATTCCTTGCCAAGAGATGATTAAGGCAAATCTCTTGGGATTGGAGAAAGAGGTTCTACTTTGGGTAATGAATGAACTGGATGCAGAAGAAGAGTGTGGTTAGCCCATAGTATTTATATTATCTTTGTAACAGCTCCATCAGCCCGACAACTATTGTCTCTCACAATAATTATTAATAATGTTCATTTTGTATTAGTTTCAAACAAGGATAAAATAAAATATATCTGACAAAAGACATATTACTCAAGCACGAACAATGGATTTCAAAATGTTTAAGTATATGCTGTGCACTATCATGAATTGCTACATATCAAATGTTATTTCCTGGAATCACAAATAACATTGGTTACTGTATCAAGAGTTTTCTAAGTTTGTGCTGGTTGGGTATTGTCAGGCAGTTGTATGTTGTGAACAGTTGAAGAGGTATGCTGGTTCATGCAATCTAGACAAGGCAGGAGGCTGGAAGAACACAGCAAGCCAGGCAGCATCAGGAGATGGAGAGGTCGACGTTTTGATTAGATTATTAGATTAGACTCCACAGCCTACACTGCTATGGAGATGGCCTACAGTATGGGTGTAACCTTTCTTCAGGACCCTTTATCTCTAATCAAATCTGATGCAATCTGCCAGCGTTTGGGTTGTGCAGCTGGCATCACATCAGCACCGTAATTCATATACCACTTTATTAATTTGCATGATGGTCAGACATCTTTTTGACTTAATGGCAGCATCCGGTGAGTGACCAGTCGCACTTGTGTTACTAACTGCACAGTAGCAACGTGAAGCAATGTCACGCAAACGTTTTAGATACTTTACCAGAATAATCTGAGGTAAACTGGACATTTCTCACGAGGAAAGATGGTGGCCTTAGGCCTGTTTGTATTTCTGATTGCTGTATAATCCTGAGTGTTGAAGAATTACATGGACAATCAATTTAGGATTGTCAGTCAAGCATGCAGTATGGCACACTTGTGCTCCCTGTATCTCTTCAATGGGCCCTGCTCTTTGCAATCAGAAAGGACGAGTATATGTACTGTGCCAGTTTTAATGATACAGACTACTGAAAATTGATAGCTGCTTTATTTCTTAGGGTAATGCCTTGGCCGATCAGACTCAAAGGGTCATGAGTGCAAAATTGAAAAATTCAACAAATGTGTCTTTTTCAGAAATTCTCTAGTTCTGTACAACTAAATGACTATTTAAAGATGCAATTCAAAGATGTCATTGATGAGGGAAACTTAAGGAGTGTGGGACTTTTAGTCAAAGGGGAAATGTGGCTCGAATTAATTATTTCATTTAGGGGTGTTTTTGTTGTAGTTTTCTTTGCAGTTTCTAATCTTCTCCTTCTGAAGCATTTCCTCCATCTATTTCTTCTACTCCTCAGCTTCTTTCCTGAGACACAATGATTGTTTCCCCACACTCCTCAATTGAATACTGTAGGCCATCTCCATAGCGGTGTAGGCTGTGGAAGTCATACTTGAGGATCCTGATTGTCTGTTCTAGGATTTACCCTGTGACACTTTATACCTGGACATGCATATATTCTGAACAGTTCCTGAACACTATGAAAGGTGTCTCTTTCTGATTGTAGAGGAATGTAAGCTAAAGAAAGTGTGTGCATGTCTGTGTAAGTATATGGTACATGTTTGTGTGTGTGTGGTGTACAAGTATGTGGTATGTGTGTGTGGTGTGTGTGTATACTGTGAGTATGTTGTGTGTATCTGTAATGTATGTGTTTATTGTGTGTGTGTGT
>NC_057733.1:9884789-9885522 GCF_004010195.1 Chiloscyllium plagiosum
TGTGTTGTGCTGCATGTGTGACAGATGTATGTGTAGTGTATCTGTTTGTGAGGTGTGTATGTGTAGTGTGTGGGGTGTGTGTGGTGTTTATGAGTCTGTCTGTATGTGTGTGCATTTCCTGTGTGCCAATTTATCTGCACATGTATCTCTATGTGTGCGTGTGTGTGCGATTGTGCATCTGTGCACGTCTGTGCATGCATGTGTGATTGTGTATCAGTGTATATGTGTATCTATGTCTGTGTGTCTGTGTAGACCTGCTTGTTTTTATTTTGTGAGTTACTTATTTTAAAATAATCAGTGTTTAAGATGACTGCTGGCTTGTTGTTTCGTGAAGTTTCTCTTTCTGAAATGGAGGATTTGACACTTGATTTCAGATTCAACATCTGTGATAGCTTCTGGAGTTGAATAGATATTGTTTGCCCTTATAGGTTTAGCTGGGAAGAATGTGCTGATAATCATGCTCATGGTTCCAGGAGCCATAATAAAATCTGCAAATTCCCAATGAGACTACCCAGATTTGCTAATTCTGTTTTGGATGCTTAGAAATGTTTGGAGAGGAGGTATGAAGACTTCTTAAGTAACAGTGAAATTAGAAAGATAGATGACAATGTTTCTGAATCGGAAAAGAGCAACTTAATTAGAAAATTAAAAATCACACAACACCAGGTTATAGTCCAACAGGTTTAATTGGAAGCACACTAGCTTTCGGAGCGACGCTCCTTCATCAGGTGAT
>NC_057733.1:9886132-9905334 GCF_004010195.1 Chiloscyllium plagiosum
GCACACATATATTTTGTGTGGTGAATTTGTACTTGCAGAGTTACATTGTACTTTGCTCAAAAACTGCATGCATTCATGTAAAACTCTGTTATCTCATTTTTTAGATTAGAATCAATCTAAACATCATGGCATAGACAGAGAACACAGGGGGCCAACACCTTCAACACATTGTCTAGCTATCACCATTGTTAACAGCTAATCCGAGAATGCAACTTTTTAAAAAAAAGGTCTTGTGATTTACACATGAAAGAAGTGAAACTATCACTGTATTCTAACAGATGAAAGGCTTAACAGACAATCAATTTTTCAATGTATAATTTCAGTTACATCACACTGTACATTTTTGCTATAAATTCTGTGTTAGGATTGAGCCCTCCACTATCACCTGATGGAGGAGCGTCGCTCCGAAAGCTAGTGTGCTTCTAATTAAACCTGTTGGACTATAACCTGGTGTTGTGTGATTTTTAACTTTATACACCCCAGTCCAACACCGACATCTCCAAATCTTAATTAGAAAAGACAGACAACAGCAAATCAGAGAACAAAGTAACTTTGAAGAATTAAACTGCATTCGATTAGATTAGATTCCCTAAGTATGGAAACAGGCCCTTCAACCCAAGAAGCCCACACCAACCCTCCGAAGAGCAACCCACCCAGACCCATTCCCCTAACACTATGGGAAATTTAGCATGGCCCATTCACCTGACCTGCACATCTTTGGATTGTGGGAGGAAACCGGAGCACCCAGAGGAAACCCACGCAGGCACGGGGAGAATGTGCATACCCCGACAGTCGCTCGAGGCTGGAATCGAACCTGGGTCCCTGGTGCTGTGAGGCAGCAGTTCTAACTGCTGAGCCAGCATGCCGCCCCATAAGAGGTCCTACAGGTAAGACTGCTGAATTCGGCTATGTGGGAACATCAGACTGGAACATCATAGCTATTACAGAAACTTGGCTGAAAGCCGGACAGATCTGGCAGCTCAATGTTTTGAGTTTTAGATGCTATAGGAAGGATAAAAAGGGAGGCAAGAGAGGAAGGGGAATGGCATTTTTTTTATTAAGGACAACATTACTGCTGTATTTCTGAGGAATCATTTAGTGAAAATATTTAGGATAAAATTAGAAATAAGAAAGGGATGATAACCTTAATGGGATTATACTATAGCCCCCCCCCCCCCCCCATAGTCAGAGGGAAATTGAGAAGCAAACATATAGAGAGATCTCAAATATGTGTAAGAGTAATAAGGTTGTAACTATAGGAGATTTTAATTTTCCAAACATTGACTGGAATTGCCATAGTATTAAAGGTTTGGACGGTGAAGAATTTGTTAAATGTGTTTGATAAAATTTTCTTTATCAATATGTACATGTTCCTCATAGCGAAGGAACAAAAGAAGACAAGGCAAGTGACTGAAGTGTTAGTAGGGGAACATTTTAGGACTAGTGATCATAATATAATTATTTTTAAAAGAGTTATGGAAAAGGATGGGTCTTCCATAAAAGTTTAAAGTCTTAATTGGAGTAAGGCATGTTTTAAGGGTATGAAACAAGAACATTATGTGGATTAGAGTAGACAGGTAAAAGGATAACTTACAAGTGGGTGCCCTTCAAAACATTTTAACGAGAGTTTAGCGGCATTATGTTCATGTTACAGTGAGTGGTAAGGTTGGTAAGATTATAGAACAATGGATGAATAAAGATATTAAGGTTCTAGTCAAGAATAAAAAGAATCATATATTAGATGTAGACAACTGAGATCAACCCTTGAAGAGCATAAAGAGTGTAGGGGCATTCTTAAGAAGGGAATCAGGAAGGCAAAGAGGGGACATGAGATAACCTTGGAAAATAAGATTAAAGATAATCCAAAAAGATTTTACATAGACATAAAGAGCAAAGGAACAACTAGTGAGAGAGAGAGAGAGAGAGAGAGAGAATAAGACCCCTTAAAGACCAAAACATTGTCTTTGTGTTGAACAGCAGAAGAGATATTAAATAAATATTATCCATCAATTTTTCCTGTTGAGAAAGGAATGGAAGCTAGAGAACTCAGGGAAATAAATGTTGACGATTTGAAAACAAGTTCACATTACAGAAGAGGAAGTGCTGGAGGTCTTAGAAAACATAAAGATAGATAAATCTCTGGGTTCTGATCAAGTGTGTCCCAGGACATTGTGGGAAGTTAGTGAGGAAATTTGGGGCCCCTAGCAGAACTATTTTTATCACCTGTAAATACAGCTGAAGTACCAGAGGCTTGGAGAGTGGCTAAAGTTGTGCCGTTGTTTAAAGAAGGCTGCAAGGAGATGCCAATGAGTCTGACATCGCTGGTGGGTAAATTGTTGGAGGTGATTCTGAAAGCTAGGATGTACATGCGTTTGGAGAGGCAAGGACTGATTAGGGATAGTCAGCATGGCTTTGTGTGAGGAAAATCATGTCCCACAAACTTGATTGAGTTTTTTAATGAAGTAAGCAAAACGTTTGATGAGGGCAGAATGTTAGGCATTGTTTACCTTTGGCAAGGTTTTGCATTGTAGACTAATTAGTAAAGTTAGATCACATGGGATTCAGGGTGAGCTTGCTAATTGGATACAAAATTGCTTTTATGTTAGGAGATAGAGGGTGGTGGAGGAAGACTATTGCTTGTCATTTATATAAATGATTTGGATAAGAATATAGGAGGCATGGTTTGATAACTTTGCAGATGATACCAAGATTGGTGGTACAGTGGACAGTGAAGGACAGCACAGTGGCTCTATGGTTAGCATTGCTGCTTCACATCACGAGGGACCTGGGTTTGATTCCAGTCTTGGGTGATTGTCTATCTGTGTGGAGTTTGCAAATTCTCCCCGTGTCTGTGTGGGCTTCCTCCAGGTGCTCTGATTTCGTCCCATAGTCAAAACAGGTTAGGTGGATTGACCATGCTAAATTACCCATAGAGTTTCAGGGTGTCTAGGTTAGGTCCATTAGTCATGGGAAATGCAGAGTAACAGGGTACAGCAATGGGTCTGGGTGGGATACTCTTTGGAGGATCGGTATGGACTTGTTAGGCCTAATGGCCTGTTTCCACACTGTAGGGATTCTATGATGATTCTAAGGTTATCTAAGATTGCAAAGAGGTCTTGATCAACTGGGTCAATGGGCTAAGGAGTGGCAGATGGAGTTGAATTTAGATAAATGAGAGGTAATGTATTTTAGTAATACAAATAAGGACAGGACTTATACAATTAATTATAGGGCCTTGGATAATGTTGTAGAACAGAGACACTGAGGGGTTCAGTTACATAACTCTTTGAAATTTGTGTCACAGGTAGAGACTGTGATTAAGAAGATGCATAGCATGCTTGCCTTCATTGCTCAGACTTTGAGTATAGGAGTTGGGATGTCATGTTGATGTTGTACTGGACATTGGTGAGGCCTCTTCTGGAGTACTGTGTCCCGTTTCGGTTGCCGTATGGGAAGGATATTATTAAACTGGAGAGGGTTCAGAAAATATTTTTCAGGATGTTGCCAAGAATGGAGGGTTTGAGATATAAAAATCAACTGGAACGACTGGGACATTTTACACTAAAGCGCAGGAGGTTGAGGGGTAACCTTATTGAGGTTTATAAAATCACGATGGACATAGATAAGGTGAATGACAAGGTGTTTTCCCTTGGGTGGGGGAGTTCAAAACCTGGGGCCATATTTTTAATGTGAAGAGAGAAAGATTTAAAAAGGACATGGGGCAAAATAGTGTCAAACACAGAGTAGTTAGTGTGTGAAATGAACTGCAAGAGAAAGTGACAGTTACGATATTTAAATAACATTTGGTTAAGTTCATGAATAGGAAAGGTTTAGAGGGATATGGGTCAAACACTGGCAAGTGGGCCTAGTTTGGGAACATGGCGGGTGTAGACTAGTTAGACTGAAAGGTCTGTTTCCTTGCTGTATGACTCTGACTCCCTAACTCTGACTCCCTGACTGACTACTATTCAGGACAAAGGCAATTAACGTCAGGTTGTCATTAACAGAACAAAAAATCTTCTGTTTATTGTAACACTTAAAAAATCTGCAAAGAAAGGAAAGGATTCTTAATCTATTACTATGTAATTTAAACTGTATCTCTTTAAAGCCACAAATACACACACAGTAATTCACAAATAAACCCAATAAAACAAAGGAGTGTGATGGAAATCTCCCCACTTGCCTGGATGGCTGCAAGCCCAACAACACTCAAGAAACTTGACACCATCCAGGACAAAGGTTTGATACAAATATTATGGTGGAAAAAACGTAGGCAGGGTAGACAAAACTCTGAAAAATCCGAAGTCCAGATCACATGATAAGAGTAAAGGAGCCTGAATTTCAAGAGATGCCTTTGACACTATTTTGCATTTCATTGAGTATGGCAATATGGACCTCTAGCAAAACTGGTGTCAATGGGAATCAGGGAAAAGCTCTTCGCTGGTACCTGGCTCCAGGACATCTCTGCAGGAGTTCCTCTGGGTGGTGTCCTAGGCCCAACCATCTTCAGCTGCTTCATAAATGACCTTCCCTCCATCATAAAGGTCACCAGTGGAGATGTTTACCGAATATTACACAATGTTCAGTATGATTTGTGCTTCCTCAGTTACGTAATAAAAGCAAAAGCTTGCGATATACTAGAAATACGAAACGAATTCAGCGAATGCTGGAGGAGCTCAGCAGGTCTGGCAGTATCTGTGCAGAGAGAAACAGAGTTAATGTTCCGAGTTCGGTGTGACTTCTCTTCAGAAGTCTCCTCCGTCTGGAGTTCTCGAACTCTGAAGCAGTCCATGCCCAAATGCAGCAAGACCTGGACAACATCCAGGCTTGGGCTGGACAGAGGCAAGTAACATTTGTGCCACAAAATGGACCATCTCTGATAGGAGAGAACCTAATCATATACCCATTTCATGGCATTACCATCATTGAATCTCCGTCTATCAAAATTGACCAGAAACTCAACCGAACTAGTCATATAAATATTGTGGCCACTGGAACAAATCAGAGGCTGGGAATCCTGCAGTGAGTAACTCGTCTCCTGACTCTCCACAGCCTGTCCACTATCTACCAAGCACAAATCAGGAGTGTGATGGAATACTCCTCACTTGGGTGCAGCTCCAACAACTCTCAAGAAGCTTGACACCATCCCGGACAAAGTTTAATTGGCACCACATCCACAAACATTCAATCCCTCCACTACTGATGCTCAGTACCAGCAGTGTGTCCCATCTACAAGTTACGCCGTAGAAATTCACCAAGGCTCCTTAGACAGCACCTTCCAAACCCACCTCAAAAATAACTGGTAACACCATTACCTGCATGTTCCCCTATAAGCGACACTTGGACTCGCTGGTTCGCACTGCTGCCTCACAGCGCCAGTGACTCAGGTTCGATTCCAGCCTTGGGCGACTGTCTGTGTGGAGTTTGCACCTTCTCCCCGTGTATGCGTGGGTTTCCTCCGGGTGCTCCGGTTTCCTCCCACAGCCCAGGTTAAGTGAATTGACCAGGCTAAATTGCCCATAGCATTCAGGGATGTGTAGGTTAGGTGCATTAGTCAGGGAAAAATGTAGAGTAATGGGGTAGGGGAATGGGTCTGGGTGGGTTACTTTTTGGAGGGTCGGTGTGGACTGGTTGGGCCAAAGGGCCTGTTTCCTCACTGTAGGGATTCTATGATTCTATAGGGATTCTAAGCCACTCAGCATCCTGACTTGGAAATACATTGCAGTTCCTTCAGTGACACTGCATCAAAACCCTGGAACTTCTTCCATAATAGCATTGTGGGTTTACATACCCCCATACACTACAGTAGTTCAAGAAGACAGCTGACCACCACTTGTCACAAGCTACTAAGGATGGGAAATTAATGTCAATAACACACACATCCTACAAGTGAATTAAGAAAAAAAGGGAGAAATGGTTTCTCTTATCCAACTCTAGAAGGCTTTGGCACCTCTGTACATACAGATTTGTAACAAATAACTGGATCAATCTGAGGACTATTATCACACAGTTTTTCCTTAACTCAAAAACTCGTCAGGAACAGCCATTTTGACTATATCATGTATGAATCTCATTGCTCCTACATAGTTATATATGTTAACTAGATTTTTCCAAGTTATGAAACTTTCCTTGTGTTTCAGCTTTATAGTATTCTTGATTTCACTCAGTGAAATTGTTTCACTCAGCAGTTCAGAAGGTTTGGAGAGAGAGAGGTTTCTTGTTCTTTGTTAGCTCTGCAGTTGCAGCTTGCCTGGACTGTTAGATAGGACCCTGGTTGCTTTCTGAACGTCCTTCTCTTTACCTCCCTTGACCAAGAGCTCTCTTTGGTTATGATCTTTTTTCCTGGAGATTTCTTGCTGGGGATTCTACTCAAAATGGCTCAGCAAAGCCAAAATTAAAATCACACAACATCAGGTTATAGTCCAACAGGTTTATTTGGAAGCACTAGCTTTCGGAGCACCGCCTCAAAAGCTGGTGCTTCCAAATAAACCTGTTGGACTATAACCTGATGTTGTGTGATTTTTAACTTTGTCCATCCCAGTCCAACACCAGCACTTCCAAATCATCAAAGCCAGATATATTTCAAAATAACATTGCAACTGTAAAAGTCAAGTAACCTTGGAAGCTGTTTTTTAAGATTTCTTAAACAATGATTACATTTAAACAAAATTCTATAACATCTTAACTTACACATGCTTTTTTAATTCATTCATGGGATGAGGGTGTTCATGACACATGGCACGATTGGATAATCCTTGATGTCCATTTGCCAGCTTTTGACTTGCTGTGATAGGTCTACTAAGGCTGGCACAGAGGGTAGCCAGAGAATGACGGAATTGTGTTTTCTACTGGATTATTGAACACTAATCGGTTTGATGCATTGCCTGTGGTCACACTCCAGCTGAACACAGGTTTGGCATCCCTTTAAATTCAAGAGAATGCCTGAGCTCACATGAGCTTATGAAAGATGGTTATACCAATCTCTGGCACTCTGTGCTGTGGGGACGTTTAAGATCCATGTACACCCTTACGCTCAGACAACCTGCTTGGCTTCAGCCAGAAAGAAGAAAATTAAACTGTTTCTTTCTGTTGGGGACCTCAGACACTTGCAACCTGCAAAATAATGCTTAGGTTTCCAGTGGGAGCTTGGAATGAGATTCTTAAAAGTTAACAGTTGGCAGCTGGAGATGATCAAGTCCTTGCCTTGAATTTTCTGGTCAAGACATTGTTGTTTTGCAAAATGATAAAGACTTAACCATCAATTCTTGTTTATTTGGAGGTGAGACCCTGAAAAAAACTCTGAGAAACTACTTTGGGAAAGGAGTTTTATCATCATGCTTCCTGCTTGAAGCCCTCATCCTCTTCCTCTCTTGTCCATCAGTTTCTCCTTCTCTATGTGGCCTTATTCTTTTAATTTTCAGGGGAATGTCACCACATGCATGGAAGCAAATCATGCACTTCCAAAAAGAATGGTATAGCAGTACCACACAGACAACACTGCTTCAATTATTCAAAATCTAAAAAGATAAGAAACCTCCAGAAACAATTTTGCCAGCAGCCAGGTGAATAATCCAGCAACAACGTGTACATCGTTCACTATCCCTTTGAAATAGGGAGGTTGACCTTCAGCCATTTTACCAGTGCAAGGTTGAACAGGTCATATGATGGAATGTGGAGGCTGAAATAGATAGGACAGGAGTCAAAGTGGTGTGAAACGTTGATAAAAGGCTTACCAGCCTTAGCCATACAATGCTGGGGTTATGTTCCACCTCTGCTACATTTCCCTTCAGTTTGTGAACTTCATTTCATTTCAAGCATTGTGTGGGCTCAAAATGTCGAAAAAGATTCACCCACTGCAGAACCCAATTTAGCTCCCGAAATATTCGGAGTATTATTACAGTAGAAAGACCTGCATCTGACGGTTGACGAAACATTGAAAGCACTGTCACATTGAATTGCAGTCATTAGATATGGTTCAAAGAAGGGCAGCTCTGATCATTGCCAGCATTAGATCACTGAGCTGTGAGGTCAACTCTATCAGATCTCCTGTTAGAAAAATAGATAAATTGAGGGTAACAAAAGTCAAGTCTTGAAAATCATGAATGGACTTGATAAGATGAATGTGGGAAAAAATAATGTTGGTGTTGAACCAGGAGAAAGGATAAAGGAGACATGATTACTTTTTGTTGAGATTCTTCAGGCAATATTCAATCCTAAAAATTTTTTTGCCTTTGCTGTTAATGTCAGTTGGAAAGGGCAGTCTGGCAAGGAGGATTCCAGCTATTTGAATCTGCCTGATCATTCCTCTGGTAATCATTAATATCATTAAGTTAAAATCTATCCCATATTTTCTAGAACAGGGAGAGCCTGTAATTCCATACAATGGTCTGCTGCACAGGTTGATATTTCCCTTCCTTTTGCAACCTCTCGCTCTTTAAAATCCAGCTGTGGCCTTCACTTAATCACTGCTGCCATGTACATCCAAACAGTGGAACCATGTTATAATTGGGCTGTGTTATTGAGAAAACACAATTTTTTAAATTAGCAAAATGAAGCTTTCAATAAAGATTTATCTTTATAACTGAATGTGTGGCATATTGAATAACAAACTTCCACTGTACTTAATTTATTTATTTTTACTCTCGATTCTAACTTTGGTGATGCTCTGAACTGTGCTACAGTTGTAGCTTATTGAAACAATTTCATAGACTCCTTAGTGTGGAAGCAGGCCATTCAGCCCATACTATTCCTGTGGAAAGCATCCCACCCAGACCTACCCATGCACATGTTGGCACAGCCAATCCACCTCACCTGCACATCTTTGGAGTGTGGGAGGAAACCGGAGCACCAGGAGGAAATCCACACAGACACAGGGAGAATGTGCAAACTCCACACAGACAGTCATCTGAGGCTAAGAATCGAACCTGACTCTGTGAGGCAGCAATGCTAACCACTGAGCCACAAAGCTGCAATTTTTCAGGGTCAATGTATTTAGCCTAATCAAATGCTGTTAAGGGGGCTACAGCAGGCTCACTCAGAAAGCAGGCATGTTTCTGGATTGTTCCATGTGTCTGTGGGCATGGGAAAAGTTTGTTGGTTTCGGCCATGATCTGATCTGTCTTTAAGATTTGCCATAGATTCGATGATGAGCTTTTTAGCTTGACCCGGTATTTGTAACTGATGAGGTAATACTTACATTAACCGCTTTTACGTAAAGCCTAAATGTGAGAAAACAAAATATTGTTATGTGTACTCAAGTGAAGGGCTTATGCCCGAAATGTCGACTCCCCTGCTCCTCGGATGCTGCCTGACTGGCTGTGCTTTTCCAGCACCACACACTTCGACTCTGATCTCCAGCATCTACAGTCCTGGCTTTCTCCTGTAGGAATACACGAGTAGATTGAAAAATGTACAAAGCCGCCATTGTCCAGTGCCATCTTGTTTAAAAAAAAACAAATTTAAAAACAGACAGCAGCAGAAATGAAAGAAAAGCAAAAGATATAAGAGAAACGTTCAGTAATGTAGTACTGAAAGATTTGATTGACGTTTATTCGAGGTCTTGCGGCAGTGAGCAAACACTGATCAATTTGGTGACAAACTGTTGGTTCAGCACTCCTGCTGCAAGTGTGGCATGATGGAGACTGAGGCCTTTATACTTATGTTTTGATGATATCATGGGCATCTCTTTTAAATGTATATTGCATACTGGCTGTGAGATGTAACACAGCATGGTGTTGCTTCCTGAGGGACAAATTTGTGAGTACAACTTTCACTGAAAATGTGCTACAGCCAAGCAGATTTGATTCACTTTCTTTTCCTATGTCCTAGTCGGTTGTTAGCCTATTTACCCTTCCATCCCCCATTTGTCCCTCTGATCACCATTACACCCATCCAACCCCCTTAATGTTGAATTGCATTACACGTGAGACTTGAAATGTTAACTCTGTGGCTTTCTTCACAAATGTTCTGTGACTTTCAGAGTTTCTCCAGCACTTAGTTTTTAATTAATTTCTGTCCCACCTGATACCACCGAACTTCCGCCCCCTCCCCCCCACTGTGATCCACTCTTCGAAACAATCTGGCCAGAATATCAGTCAGGCTTGTGTCAAAATGAGAGATTTCTCAGAAACCTACACATTAACTTAAACAGGAAAATTGTGACAAGTAGAATAACAGATAAAAATGAGATAAAGTTTTATACCCAAGCTTTATTCAACGTGCATGTGTCATCAGAAATAGCTGAATAAATTGGGCATGTGTTAATTATTACCTTTTAAAGGTTACTTCAGAGAGGGATAAGTGTGCAGAAATGGCAAGGAGCAAATATTCAGGAGCTAGACAAGGAACTGGAGGTGAGCAGAAAGCATAATGTGAGCAGAATTAGAATTGGAGATAGTTTTTATTGCCAAGTGTACTCAAGTACACGGATATCGGAGTACAGTAAAAAGTGTACAGAGTCACCATTCTCTGGTGCCATCTTACATACAAACGTACTTAGGTACAAAATCTTATCTGAAAGTGAAAAAAAATAAAGAAATAAAGCTAAGTTGGTAAGTGTGTGCTAATTAGAAAACAAAAGGGCTATTTGTGAAAGATAGAGGTTAATCTCTGACCATTTTCTCTTTATGGATGCTGGAGGACCCAGGACTAATTTTGTTTTTACTGTCAGTGCTCAGAGGAGTGCTTCAGTGCATGAATGGACACATCCAGCTTTTTCTTGCTGTTGCTCTGATTTCCCTCCACATTACTAATGCACCCCAACCATGCCCCCACCACCACTCACCCACCACTGCATCCTTTTCCTGGGGACCTTTCATGGCTCATGGAGATGCCCAGTTTACAAAATGTGCAAACAGTTCACTTAGGTGAGGCATGTAAATAGGGCAAAGTAGGAGAAAGTGAGGACTGCAGATGCTAGAGAGTCAGTGTTGAAGTGTGCCACTGGAGAAGCACATCAGGTCAGGAAGGAGAGGTGACGTTTCGGGCATAAGCCTGTCATCAGGAATGTAAATAGAGCAACTGTGTTATCATCTTTTCTACTGTGAGTCAACAGTGAGTCAGTATTGCTAAAATCATAAGCAAGTCAATTGCATAGTCCTAATCAGAACTCAGTGTCGACCTGATGGGAGCCTGGGAGGGAGGTGACAACAGAAACGGAGCATGAAGGTGGGTTGAATTTTGCACTTGACATTCATGACAGCACTACATTTAAAACTATAGCTATCATCCAATAAAAGCATCAGCTAGGTTTCTGAAAGCATGACTTGTGAGTTTTACACATTTGAGCAAAAAGATCTAAACCTTTTAACCTGATTCTTTGCAGAGGACAAGCACCCTTTTGGATGTCTTCAGTAATTTTCCAGTAAAACACTTCAGAGCCCCCACAGGGCAAATTGCAGGGTCTGCTTGAGAGTATGAGATAGACAACCTTAAGCAGACCATTGTTCACAGCAAACTGCCCAGCCTTCAAGACAACATCGACCACAATACCAAACAATCCTGTCATGGCAGCCGCTGCAAGACGTGTCAGAGTGTCGACTGGGAACACCACCCGCCAGGTACGCAACAGGTACTCCTGTGACTCGGCTAAAGTCTATCTCACATGTTGCAGGCAAGAATGCCCTGAGGAATGGTGCATTGGCGAGACCAAGCAGATGCTACGACAACGGATGAATGGACACCACATAACAATCGCCAGACAGGGATGCTCCCTCACAGTCAGGGAACGCTCCAGTGGTCAGGGACATTTGGCCTCGGATCTTTGGGTGGCTGTCCTCCAAGGCAGACTTCGGGATACGCAACAACTCAGAGTGGCCGATAACCAAGTTTGGTACACATGGGAATGGCCTCAACAGGGACCTTGGGTTCATGTCACACTACAGGTAACCCCACTCTCTCTCTCACACACGCGCACACACACACACACTCATACTGCCACATATACACTCACGCAGACCCTCTCTTACACACATGCTCTCTCTCAGATATGCACACATACACCCCCACACTCACACCCATGCACACATCCCCTCACAGGCTTATACACTGTCACATCCATACACGCTCTACAAATCACGCACACATGCAAGCATACTCTCTTACATGTACTCACACTCACATGTGCACATTCACACTCTCTCCACTACCACACACACACACAAACTCTCTCTCTTTCTCTTCTCCCTCCACCTCTCTCTCTTACACACACACACATCTATGGGGTGAATTTTAATTCAAAGAATTGTATTTGCAGACACATTCTATTTTGCTCAAAAATCACACAATCTGCAGGCAGTCAAAGCAGGCATGTAACAAATCCATGTAACCTTTTATAAATTCCTGCTTTGGAAACAGAACCAATCTGACTCAAGGTTGGGATGCAGACAGACTCTAACCTCACACCTTTAATGCATTGTCTGAGCTGAGATGTCACTTTTTTTTATATAAAACCTTCAGTTATCTCGAGAATGCGATTTGAAAGAAGTCCTGGGATTTACATATTAATGAACTGAAAACTGCAAGCTATTCTAAAAGATGAAAGACTTCACAGCAATCTAGGTTTGTTCAATATATCGTTTTAGTTGCATGACACTAATCTTTTGCTATAAATTCACTGTCTTATGATCCAACTCCACAGCTACCTGCACTCTGAAAACTAATGCTTCCAAATAAATCTGTTGGATTATAACCTGGTGTTGTGTGATTTTTAACATTGACAAAAGAGATCACGGAAAAAAGTGACTCATAGACATGTCAGTCAAGCAAATTCAACAAATCTGGTCTCCTTACTATCAGAAAGATGTTGTGAAAATTGAAAGGGTTCAGAAAAGATTTACAAGGATGTTGCCAGGGTTGGAGGATTTGAGCTTACACACATGCTCTCTCTCAGATATGCACACATACACCCCCACACTCACACCCATGCACACATCCCCTCACAGGCTTATACACTGTCACATCCATACACGCTCTACAAATCACGCACACATGCAAGCATACTCTCTTACATGTACTCACACTCACATGTGCACATTCACACTCTCTCCACTACCACACACACACACAAACTCTCTCTCTTTCTCTTCTCCCTCCACCTCTCTCTCTTACACACACACACATCTATGGGGTGAATTTTAATTCAAAGAATTGTATTTGCAGACACATTCTATTTTGCTCAAAAATCACACAATCTGCAGGCAGTCAAAGCAGGCATGTAACAAATCCATGTAACCTTTTATAAATTCCTGCTTTGGAAACAGAACCAATCTGACTCAAGGTTGGGATGCAGACAGACTCTAACCTCACACCTTTAATGCATTGTCTGAGCTGAGATGTCACTTTTTTTTATATAAAACCTTCAGTTATCTCGAGAATGCGATTTGAAAGAAGTCCTGGGATTTACATATTAATGAACTGAAAACTGCAAGCCATTCTAAAAGATGAAAGACTTCACAGCAATCTAGGTTTGTTCAATATATCGTTTTAGTTGCATGACACTAATCTTTTGCTATAAATTCACTGTCTTATGATCCAACTCCACAGCTACCTGCACTCTGAAAACTAATGCTTCCAAATAAATCTGTTGGATTATAACCTGGTGTTGTGTGATTTTTAACATTGACAAAAGAGATCACGGAAAAAAGTGACTCATAGACATGTCAGTCAAGCAAATTCAACAAATCTGGTCTCCTTACTATCAGAAAGATGTTGTGAAAATTGAAAGGGTTCAGAAAAGATTTACAAGGATGTTGCCAGGGTTGGAGGATTTGAGCTACAGGGAGAGGCTGAACAGCCTGGGGTTGTTTTCCCTGGAGCGTCGGAGGCTGAGGGGTGACTTTATAGAGGTTTACAAATTATGAGGGGCATGGATAGGGAAAATAGACAAAGTCTTTTACCTGGAGTTGGGGAGTCCAGAACTAGAGGGCATAGGTTTAGGGTGAGAAGGGAAAGATATAAAAGAGACCTAAGGGGTAACTTTTTCACACAGAGGATGGTGCGTGTATGGAATGTGCTGCCAGAGGAAGTGGTGTAAGTTGATTCAATTGCAATATTTAAGAGGCATTTGGATGGGTATATGAATAGAAAGGGTTTGGAGGGATATGGGCTGGGTGCTGGCAGGTGGGACTAGATTGGGATGGGATATCTGGTTGGCATGGATGGGTTGGACCGAAGTTTCTGTTTCGATGCTGGACAACTCTATGACCTCCCTGCGCCTCTATAAATAAACACACTCATGTAAAACTTGTTAAGAGTTTGTGTTCTTGGGAAAATGGGGCAGAGAACTACACTATTTCTCACTCCTCAACTGGCTTCAGATTGTTGCTGACTCTGTGAAAATCCGACTCTTCCTTAGAATTTGAACTCAGTATAGTTCTGAGATAGACTTGTTTAGCTGAAGTGTTATAAGAATGCTAGAAGTGTTGCCTTTGATCTAAATTAATGTAAAATGTTAAAAGGGAGGAAGATAGGCAATTATTTGGAATGTAAGGTTAACAAGTATGGGTTGAAAGGGATTGTTCTAGTGAGTGACCTATTCTTGTTTGTAGCATTTTTACCAAAGAAGTTACATTGATCCGCTCAGAACTCAATAACTAAATTGTAAATAGCTTCTTCTATCCTAATAGATATATTATTTTAATCCAAATGAACTTGGTTATTCTCCAACTCTGAACAAAGGAAGTTTGTCCACAATTTTCTTCTTGAAAAGAATGCGTCAGTTTTAAATTCTCTCTTTGTTTGCAAAATGATTGATTAAATGTCTGTGTCACCAACCTTTGCAAATTAGTTATTTCTTGGCAAACCAGCTGTACATTTATCAAGATTAACCTGCGATGTAGTTGAGGTGTAGAACGAAACAACATTCTTTAATAACCAGCTTTTATCTCTCTGTTGGCTGGGACATCATTTCCCAGAAGTACCACACCAGTGATCTGGAGAAACTCCCTGCCAAAGATATTAATGGAGGGCCAGCTATTTTGCATAGGATATTTTTCTGTCTGTATTCTGCACATATTTAACCAGACGGCAGCCTTCAATTGTAACTATATTACATTGAGCTAATGAAAACTGCAGCTGATTGTTTTTGCTTTCTATAACACTCTTTCGTTTGCTTAGTTTTCTATAACCGATCCTATTTCTCCAACAAATATACCTGCCTATTCTTTCCACTTATTGCTTTACCTCCCTATTGTAATCATAGGGTTATAATATTCACTTTCCAATAGCCAGCAAAAGATAAAGAAACATTTTTGAAGTTTGTGTAGTTAGGATGGTTAAGAAGGTGTTTAGCATGCTTGTCTTCATTGCTCAGGCCATTGAGTATAGGAGTTGGGATGTCATGTGGAGGTTGTACTGGACATTGGTGAGACGTCTTTTGGAGGCCAGTTCTGGCCGCCCTGTTAAAGGATTGATTTGTAGATGCCGGTGTTGGACTGGGGTGTACAAAGTTTAAAAAATCACACTACACCAGGTTATAGTCCAACAGGTTTAATTGGAAGCACACTAGCTTTCGGAGCGAGCCTCCTTCATCAGGTGATTGTCAATCTATAACCAGGACTATAACCTGGTGTTGTGTGATTTTTAACTCTGTTAAAGGAAGGATGTTATTGAGATGGAGCGGGTTCAGAAAAGAGTTACCAGGGTGTTACTGTGAATGGAGTGTTTTGAGTTATAAGGAGAGGCTGGATTGAGACCTTCTTTCACTGGAGTTTAGGAGATTGAGGGGTGACATTATAGAATTCTATAAAATCATGAAAGGTATAGAAAATGTGAATGACAGATATCTGTTTCCAAGGGTGGAGGATTTCAAGACTAGGGGTGTAAAGTTCTGGTTTGCGATCGATAATGTCCTGATTTTCAGGTGGTTCAAATCACCCCCAAATCCTTGGTTCTGACACTGAACTTATTTAGGAATTTGAAATGAAGAAGGCAGCAGTTTCAGAGCAAAAGAATCTCTGTGTTTATTAAATACGAAAGGTAAGCATAATACTAAGAAATAAAAGCAAATATAATAAACAGTGAAATGGATGAGTTGGACCGAAGGATCTGTTTCCATGCTGTACATCTCTATGACTCTATGACACAATCAGTTATACAGAGGGCAGTAATTAAATGGGCGGCATGCTGGCTCAATGGTTAGCCCTGCTGCCTCACAGTGCCAGGATCCAGGTTCGATATCAGTCTCGGGCAACTGTCTGTGTGGAGTTTGCACATCCTCCCCACGTCTGCGTGGTTTTCCCCAGAGTGCTCCGGTTTCCTCCCACAATCCAAAGATGTGCAGGTCAGGTGAATTGGCCATGCTAAGTTGCTCATAGTGTTAGGTGCATTAGTCAGGGGTAAATGGAGGGGAATGGATCTGGGTGGATTACACTTTGGAGGGTCAGTGTGGACTTATTGGGCCAAATGGCCTGTTTCCACACTGTAGGGAATCTAATCTAATCAAAATACACAGTTAAATTAAACACTGGCTAAACACTATTAGAAGCTAAACAGGTGCTTTATTCACAGAAACTTTAATCAGACTTCCTATCCTTGGGCTCCCATGCACTGTCACCACCCACCTTTCCCTCCCTGTAGCTGGGTTGGAAACTTTCGGGGCTAAAGGGTCTCAGCTTACCACTGGAGAAATGAAAGGTTTAAGTGTGTTCAGCTGCTGAGGTTCTTACTGTCGGTTCTCTTGGTTCGGAACAGGCTCGTGTCTGAAATCTCTTGTTCAGATAGCGCTTGGCTGGCTTCCCCACTCTCGGTGGTGATGATGTTCTTGGTTTGCCTGCGTGGATTCAGCTTCTCTGTCTGCCCTCTGTGCTTCTTGGTCCTGAAGCTGCAGGTTGGGGGCTAGAACCTGTTTCTGCAGTAGTTTGTTGTTGAAAAGGCTCTCTCTCTCTCTCCGGTCTGATCATACAAACTGTGTGCCCCATTATTTCCCCTCAAATCTGTGCTGCCATTGTGTTTCTGGTGTTCACTTTGAGGTCAGTTGGCTTCTTGATAGTTAAAAATATACGTAAATGGATTCAGATCAAAATTGAATGCCCGATATCTCTGTGAATGAATGTTGGTTGAAGTTGAATGTTGGGTTCCAAAATGTTAGCCTGAGGTATAAAAGTTAGTTTCAGTCTAAAGTATAACATCTGGTCGATTGTTCTCTTGGAGTGGAAGTGTGTACTGGAATTCCAGGTCGAACAATAGTCCCAGACTAAAATCATTCTGGCACTGTATGTAGTTGTTGCCGCTTGAGGTCAGGCTTTTGTCCAGTACTTTAGATGTTAGACAAGTCCGGAATCTTGTGCAGTATTTTAGATGATGAGGATTTTTACTAAAGGTAGATGGGAAGGTGATAGGCGTGCAAAGGTAAGAGGTGATTAGATAGGACAGTGGGAAGTGGGGCATATTTTTAAGGAGAAAAGAGAAAGGCTTATAAAAAGACATGAGGGCAATTTTTTTTTTTACACAGAGAGTGGTTCATGTGTGGAATGAACTTCCAGAGGAACATTCGGATAAGTTCATGAATAATAAATATTTGGAGGGATATGGACCAAGCGCAGGCAGACAGGACAAGTTCAGTATGAGAAACCAGGTCAGCATGGACAAGTTGACCAAAGGGTTTGTTTCTGTGCTGCATATCTCAATGGAGGCCTGATTAGATCACTCAAGGGGTGGGCTATGGTCAATCCATCTGATCCATCCAGACCAACATGTGGATGAACATTTTCATCTACGGTCAGGGGCACCTGGCTTCAATAGATTGGCAGTGTATGACCACACGTGGCATCGTGTGCTAATATGCCAGGGTTTAGATTAGAGTGGTGCTGGAAAAGCACAGCTGTTCAGGCAGCATCCGAGGAGCAGTAAAATCGATGTTTCGGGCAAAAGCCCTTCATCAGGAATACAGGCAGAGTGCGTGAAGGGTGGAGAGATAAATGAGAGGAGGGTGGGGGGGGGAGTAAGTAGCATAGAGAACAATAGGTGAGTGGGGGAGGGGATGAAGGTGATAGGTCAGGGAGGAGGGTGGAGTGGATAGGTGGAAAGGAAGATAGGCAGGTAGGACAAGTCATGGGGAGAGTGCTGAGCTGGAAGTTTGGAGCTGGGGTGAGGTGGGGAAGGGGAAGTGAGGAAACTGGTGAAGTCCACATTGATGCCCTGGGATTGAAGTCTTCCGAGGCGGAAGATGAGGCATTCTTCCTCCAGGTGTCAGGTGGTGAGGGAGCGGCGGTGAAGGAGGCCCAGGACCTCATGTCCACGGCTGAGTGGGAGGGGGAGTTGAAATGGTGGGCTTTTACCTAATATACCAGGGGCTGGGTGGGAAAGATTGGCTGCTACAGGTGCAAGTGGATGGATTGGCTGGGAACCCGGGGAAGTTCAAAGTCTTTGGGGTTCATGGGAATGCTACCAGGACGAGGATCTGTATGTCTGAGGTCTTATCATTGAGTAGAGAGAAGGGAGTAAGTGTCTCAGTCAGTGAGGGAGGGGCTTCAGGGCCCAATGATGTGAGGCAGCATCTGAAGAGCAAAAGAGTCGACGCGTTGGGCATAACTCTTCATGAGGACTGAGGAAGGGGACTGAGAAATGAGGGGGGACAGGGATGCGGCTAAGGGAAAGGTAGATGGGAAGGTGATAAGTAGGCAAAGGTAGGAGGTGATTGTGATAGGTCAGTGGGAAGGGTGGAGCAGATAGGTGGGAAGGAAGATGGACAGGTAGGGTCAGGTCAAGAGAGCGTGCTGAGTCAGAGGCTTGGATCTGAGATGAAGTGAGGAGATTTCGAAATTGGTGGATTCAGTGTTAAGACCATGTGGTTGTATGATCCTGAGACAGAAGGTGAGGTGCTCCTCCTCCAGTTTGTGGGCTGTCTTGATTAGCTGGTGGAGGAGGCCCAGAATAGTCATGTCAAGTGGGGAGTGGGAGGGTGAGTCGAAATCGATGGCTACAGAAAGGTGGGGTTGGTTGGTGCATATGGACCAGATATGTTCCCTGAACTGTTCTGTGAGTTTGCAACCAGTCTCACTGATGTTAAGGAGATCACATTGAGAGCAACGAATACAGTAAATGAAATTTGAGGATAAGCAAGTAAATCTTTGTTGGATTTGGAATGATCCTTTGGGCCATGGATGGAGGTGAGGCGGGAGGTGTGGGCACAGGTTTTGCACTCACTCCAATTGGCAGGAGAAGCTGCCAGGTGTGGAGAGCGGGTTGGTGGGGGGTGTGGACCT
>NC_057733.1:10215191-10242734 GCF_004010195.1 Chiloscyllium plagiosum
ACTGGGCACACTCTCCCCTGCTCTGGATACACTCTCCCCCATACTGGGCACACTCTCCCCTGCTCTGGGCACATTCTCCCCCACACTGGGCACACACACCCTGCTCTGGGCACACTCTCCCCCACACTGGGCACATTCTCCCCTGCTCTGGGCACATTCTCCCCCACACTGGGCACACACACCCTGCTCTGGGCACACTCTCCCCCACACTGGTATCACTCTCACCTGCTCTGGGCACACTCTCCCCTCCTTTGGGCACACTCTCTCCCACACTGGGCACACACACCCTGCTCTGGGCACACTCTCCCCCGCATTGGGCACACTCTCCCCTGCTCTGGGCACACTCTCCACCGCTCTGGATACACTCTCCTCCACACTGGGCACACTCTCACCTGCTCTGGATACAGTCTCCACCACACTGGGCACGCTGTCCCTGCTCTGGGCACACTCTCCCCCTCACTGGGCACACTCTTCCCTGCTCTGGACACAATTTTCCCGCTCTGGATACACTCTCCCCCACACTGGGCACACTCTCTCCTGCTCTGGGCACACTCTCCCCCATACTGGTCACACTCTCCCCTGCTCTGGGCACACTCTCCTCTGCTCTGGGCACACTCTCCCCCACACTGGACACACTCTCCCCCGCTCTGGGCACACTCTTCCCTGCTCTGGACACACTTTTCCCGCTCTGGATACTCTCTCCCCTGCTCTGGGCACACTCTCCTCTGCTCTGGGCACACTCTCCCCCGCCCTGAGCACACTCTCCCCTGCTCTGGATACACTCTCCCCTACAGTGGGCACATTCTCCCAGCACTGGGCACACTCTCAATTGCCAATGGCAAGGACAGGAATGTAAGGGGAAAGGGACTTGGTGCGAGCAAGGAGTTAAGCAGCAAACGTTTGGTTGACTTCAATATTGGATTCCTGTGTGCCCAGTGCCGAGGTGATACTGTGGGAGCAGGTCAGGAAGCCATTGTGAGTGATCCTCTTGTTATGATTAGATTGATAAGAATGGAACCAGTCTCACCCAGCTGGAAGATCCTTCAGGAAGGATGTTGCGTTAGAGGGTTGCAAAATAGTCAAGAGGGACAAGAAGGGGGATGTTTACCTTTGTCACAGTTACATATGATGTCATGTATGACTTTCAGAAGATCTGTTTTGACACTAGGCAGGGGCAGAAACTTTACTGAGGGAATTTGAACCTTGATTTGGGAGGTGACCACACGTTCGAGGAAATTGGTGGGAGAAGGAAGGTCGGTGGTGACAGGGTAGTCTGCCAGGAGAACGGCATCAAGGGTTGACTTTTTGAGAAGGAGGTCAAGTCGGCAGACTTAATGAAGAGAAGAATAGGTAACTATAGAGAGGGACCATTAATAACCTCAAATAACACAGAAGTGGTCTCCCCTCATATTTATCCTTCAACCACTATCACTCAACCAGTTTCTCAGGTCATTGTCCTGTGATTTGCTCTGTGTATTTTCAACAATACACCGTTGGGGGTACATTTAAACAATCCGTCATTAGGGGTAAAGCACTTTGAGAAAGCTTAATGTTGTTGAATACAATTGTTTCTTTATTTATTTAATTGAACAATGCTCACTTCAAAGTTGCTGATCCGTTTTGTGTTTGGGGCACAATGACAGTAGACTGTTTATCATTCCAACAACTGCTGATCCATTCATGTACTTTCCAAACTCACAGCTATGCCTGTGCTCTGCCAAGGCTTCTACATGGCAGCCACCACAATAACATGCTGTACTGTCCACAAATGTGGTGAGCAACAAACACTCTCTGCTGTTTACAAGGTATCCTGCTAAAAGCGACAGGATATATAATTACATGCGGACTTGCATCTGTATTCTACATTTACACATTGTGTCTCTGATACCTGTGTGTATTGCACATACATAGCTGCATGTGAACACAAGTATCTGAAGTGATTATAGATACAATATGCTGAATATATGATATGTTTCCGTGTGCATATCTTCTGAATTCTTGCGTAATTTATGTACCATTTGTAGTTGTGGACATTAATGTGTAATCCAGTTACACTCTGTCCACTGAGCTCCGATCACAGGAATATTAATTGTTGTAGTGAGTGATATTGGCTGCAATAGCATAATGATTATGTCACTGGGCAAGCAATCCAAAGAGCTGGAATAATTGCCTGGAGACATGAGTTCAAATCCCATTATGGTAACTTGGAAATTTTAATTCAATTAATTTGATGAACATGAAATTTTTTTTAAAAATTAATATCAGGAATCATGGGTGAGAAATCACCAGATTGTGGCAAAAATCCATATGATTCACTCTTGTTCCCTCGGGAAGGAAATCTGCTGTTCAAAATGGCCTGACCAAAAGGCCTCACCAGATCCACTGCAGCGTGGTTGATTACAGACTGCCCTCTGAAATGGTCTCACAGCCATTTAGTTATTTGAAACCATGACAGGAAATTCTGACCAGAATTTTTGTTTTAATTCACCCACAAGACACGGGTGTTGCTGCCTGGGCCTAGGACATGACACTGAGGAACTCCTGCAGAGTCACCATGGTAGGGGAATGGCCCTGGGTGGGATACTCTCCGGAGGGTTGGTGTGGGCTTGTTAGGGATTCTGTGATGATTTCTATGATCTATGACATCCTGGAGCTAGATGACTGACCTCCAACAACCACAACCATCTTCCTATGTGCCAGGTATGACTCCAACCAGAGGAGAGTTTGCACCTTGATTCCCGTTGATTCGAGCTTTGCCAGAGAGATTTGCTGCCTCCCTCAGTCAAATGTGGCCTTTAAGTCAAGGGCTGTCTCTCTCACCTCACCTCAGGAATTCAGCTCTTTTGTCCATATTTGAACCAAGGCTGTAATGAGTTCAGGAGCTGAGTGGTTATTATGGAGTGGGTGCTGCCTGGTAACACTGGTGATGACACTTTCCATCTCTTTACAGCTACAACATGGGACAACACATATGCTAAAGTATGGAGGCAGCATGCTATAAACAGTGTCGAGAGTTTGGTGCTGGAAAAGCACAGCAGGTCAGGCAGCACCCGAGGAGCAGGAGAATCAACGTTTCAGGCAAAAGCCCTTCATCAGGAATGAGGCTGGGAGGCTCAGAGGGTGGAGCGATATCTGGGAGGGGGTGGGGCTGGGGCGAAGGTAGCTGAGAGTGGGCTAGGTAGATGGAGGGGATGGCAATGGTGATAGTTCAGAGAGGAGGCTGGGGCAGATAGGTGGGAAGGAAGATGGACAGGTAGGGCAGGTCATAACGGTGGTGCCGAGTTGGAAAGCTACCATGTGGCCCAGTGGTTAGTACTGCTGCTTCATAGCACCAGGGACCCAGGTTTGATACCAGCTTCAGGCTACTGTCTGTGTGGAGTTTGCACATTCTCCCCGTGTCTGCGTGGGTATCCTCCGCGTGCTCCGGTTTCCTCCCACAGTCCAAAGATGTGCAGATCAGGTGAATTAGCCACGCTAAATTGCCCATAGTGATAGGTCCATTAGTCAAAGGGAAATGGGTTTGGGTGGGTTATTCTTTGGAAGGTCGGTGTGGACTTGTTGGGCCAAAAGGCCTGTTTCCACACTGCAGGTAATCTAATCTAATTACCATAGTCACATCTCCTTTCTCACAGTCACATCCTGAGGCAGACTCACTATCACAGCTATATCTCCTTTCTCACTTCCATTGTCAGGGAGATGCACTTTTGCAACTCATCACTTTCCTTCCAAATGTATATCCTCCATCATCCAGATGAAAAAGGGCAGCAAGTTAATGGGAACCCTTGAGGCCACACATTATTATGACCCAGGGAGTTTTTCCCATCCCTCCACTATCATTGACACACAAACTTGGAGCTCCCTCCATTAATAGCACCATGAGTGTACCTACATTACAGTGACAATGAGAAAGCAGCTGACCACCACCACAACCACAATCATGGCACGGTGGCTCAGTGGTTAGCACTGCTGCCTCACAGCTCCAGGGACCCGGGTTCAATTCCAGACAGGTAGGACAGGTCATGGCAGTGGTGCCGAGTTGGAAAGCTACCATGTGGCCCAGTGGTTAGTACTGCTGCCTCATGTCACCAGGGACCCAGGTTTGATTCCAGCTTCAGGCTACTGTCTGTGTCAAGTTTGCACATTCTCTCTGTGTCTGTGCGGGTTTCCTCTGGGTGCTCCGATTTCCTCCCACAGTCCAAAGATGTGCAGGTTAGGTGAATTGGCCATGCTAAATTGCCCATAGTGTTCAGGGATGTGTAGGTTAGGTTCATTTGTCAGGAGTAAATGTAGGGGAATGGGTCCGGGTGGGTTACTCTTTGGAAGGTCGTTGTGGACTTGTTGGGCCGAAGGGCCAGTTTCCACACAATAGGGATTCTAATTCTTCTCAAGTTGGGCCCTAAACATTGGCCTTACCTTGCCAGCAATTCCCACACCTCATGAACAAATTTTAAAAAAAGAATTCATAAAGTCAGACTATAGCATTCTCTGTCAAATGTTGAGTCACTTTTTTTTAGATTCACACTCTTTAGAACACCTCCATCTACACAAGGTAACAGCCACATTTCAGAATAATGTTGCTACATTTATTTACAGACCTGCAATTCTTTGAGAATCCTCCGCATTGTTGAACCTGCTGCTGTTTATAGTGCTGAGTGCAAGGAAGGAACAGGTAACTTAGCAATGAATTAACTGCCTAGGGATCCTCAGTGCAATAACAGATAGGCAGCAGTGAGCAAGTTGTCAATTGTTGAGAAGGGAAACAATTCTCCCACGATTGGGCGTTACCAAAAGCTGCTCCGTGTCACTCTTAATCCTTGTGCATGGCAAAGCTTTCAATCCCTTCAAGGTGCGATGTGCTGCCAGAGTCGGCAGCACATGCTGTTATGTTGTTCAGTGTCAAGGCTCATCAATATGAAATAAAAATTCTGGGCTTTCGTTGGAATTCATTACCAAATGACGACAGACGAGTAAGAAAAAATATCAGTGCATTCTTTCTTTCTCAAGATAAGCAAACTGCTGAAATGTTAACTATTGAAACCAGTGTGAGGACTGAGGAACACAGCACTTCCCCATTTTGGAAATCTTTTGACGTTTGAGTACTGTTTTGTTCCCCAAAACCTAGCCCTCACTTCAAACCACAGAGATAACTCCCCCTTCTGTACAGTGACAGAACTGCCTCCCTGTGCAGCTACTTGAGCGAGCTTGCTCATTAGGTCCAATTTTATTTTATGAACCAGGTACACTTTAAAGGTTAATCCGTGGGATGTGGCTCCGATTTTCCAGTAATATCATTTGTTCCTGTCAAGACAGTAATCAGCACCCTGAAGTACTTATGGACATATAGAACATTTAATTGTGTGTTTCTTAAAAAGAAATCATTCATCCAAAGATAACTGTGAATGTAAATTCACTGGCTGCTTGGAGAGAGAGAGAGAGACTCTGGGATATTGCACCAGGCAAGATAGTTTGAAATATCGGGGCTTAAAAAATTACAAGTACAATACAAATTGAAGTTTAATCTCCTCAGAGTTATCTCAGACCATGAACATGATTGGAGAAAAAAGAGCAGTCTGGTCGAGAGACGTGTGTCTGCCTTTCTTTCAAGAATACACAAGAACAGGGGTTAAAAGTCAATGCAATCCTTGGCTGGGTATACGAGGGAAGAAGGCATGCTAATGAGCTAAGGCACCTATGTGTAGCAACCTGAACTCAATTGTCAGTGTGCTGTGAGAAGCAGCCATTGGTCACCCCTGCATTGCATGCAATGTGTTCCATCACTCTGAGTGTTATCAGTGTTCCACTATCTGTTGTTCATGCTCAACCCAGAGACAGCTTTTAAATTCATATGTTTTTGGACTCATTTCTCCTTTCTAATCTTTGTCTATGTTGGATTGCTATTTCTTCTTGCAACTAGTAATTAATAAACTCACTCCTTTGAAGATTCAAGTAAACCTGACTAATTGGATACTTTCAAATGATAAATTTGTTTGGAACAAAAGCAGGAAGTACCGGAGAAACTCAATAGTTTAGATTAGATTACTTTACAGTGTGGAAACAGGCCCTTCGGCCCAACAAGTCCACACCGACCCGCCGAAGCACACACCACCCATACATTTACCCCTTACCTAACACTACGGACAATTTAGCATGGCCAATTCACCTGACCTGCACATCTTTGGACTGTGGGAGGAAACTGGAGCACCCGGAGGAAACCCACACAGACCCGGGGAGAACATGCAAACTCCACACAGTCAGTCGCCTGAGGCGGGAATTGAACCCGGGTCTCTGGCGCTGTGAGGCAGCAGTGCTAACCACTGTGCCACCGTGCTGCCCACAACATCTATAGAGTTCTAACAACATCTGTCGAGAGAAAAGCGGTTAATGTTTCAAGTCCAGTGGCCCTTAAGAAAAGATACCTACGAGGGATGGAATTCTTTGTAAATTAATCTTATTGTAAACGACTAAGCAGATAAATGAATGAAGAAGGGGAGCCAGTTAATTCCTCCTCATCAGGAAATTTGATAATTTGGGGCATCCCGTATAGGACTGTAAAGACTTGGGGAACCTCACTCAGTGTCCAGTTGTACTAGTCCCTGACCACTTCTTTTACCTGAGGGATGAGCGGGGGGGTGACGTTGAACAATAATGGTTCCTTACCAGGTCAAAGCAGTGGCTCAGTGCTGGGCACTGCTGCCTCACAACTCCAGAGACTCAGTTCGATTCCACCTTCGGGCGACTGTCTGTGTGGAGTTTGTATATTCTCCCCGTGTCTGCGTGGGTTTCCTCAGGGTTTTCCAGTTTCCCCCCACAGTTCAAAGCTGTGCAGGTTAGGGTGGATAGGCTGTGCTAATTTGCCCATAGTGTTCGGGGATGTTCAGGCTGGATGGGTGAGCCATGGGAAATGCAAGGTTACAGGAATAGGGTAGAGGAGTGGGTCTGGTTGGGATGCTGTTTGGAGGGTCAGTGTGGAATTGATGGGCAGAATGGCCAGCTTCCACACTGTAGGGATTCTATGTCATACCTGAAAACGTTTTTTTCTTATGTCGCCTTTGTTACTGGGCATCTAGCATCCTGAGCCAGATTAGAGTGGTGCTGGAAAAGCACAGCAGGTCAGGCAGCATCCGAGGAGCAGGAAAATCGACATTTTGGGCAAAAGCCCCAAATTTCTGATGAAGGGTTTTTGCCCGAAACGTCGATTCCCGTGCTTCTCGGATGCTGTCTGACCTGCTGTGCTTTTCCAGCACCACTCTAATCTAGACTCTGATCTCTAGCATCTGCAGTCATCACTTTCATCTAGCATCCTGAGTCCTTGCCAATACAATGCCAGGATGTAAGAACAATTTGTGTATCACTGCTGATGTCTTAGAGAAAGTTCTGAAAGGCAAGCAAGTAAAACTGGTGACTGAGATAGACCATTGGACTGATCTTGAATATTTCAAAATGGATGCTCAGTACGGCTAATTCCTTCATTTCCAAGTCTGACTGTTTTTCTTTTACTGATTTTTTTCTCCTTCTGAAGGAATCTGACAAAAAACATTCACATAAGAACACAGGTTCTGCTGAAAGTTCACAGATTCCAAATGTTAACTCGGTTTCTCTCTCCACAGATGTCGCCAGACTTGTTGAGAATTTCCAGCATCTCCTGTGTTTACTTCAGAACCAGAGAATCCCCACAGTGTGTAAACAGACCAGTCTGCCCGTCAATTCTGCACTGACCCTCCCACTCAGACTCCTACCCTCATGATTCCACATTTCCCATGGCTAATCCACCTAGCATGCACATCCCCGGACACTATGGAGCAACTCAGCATAACCAATCTACCCTAACCTGCACTTCTTTGGACTGTGGGAGGAAACCCATGCAGACTCAAAGAGAATGTGCAAACTCAACATGAGCAGTCACCTGACTGAGGAATTAAACCTGGGTCCCTGCTGCTGTAAGGCACCAGTGTTAACCAGCAAGTCACTCTGCCACCAATGTACTTTTGTTCAAGTCAACGCAATTTGGCTTAGGGAGGAATAAATTAGCAGCAAAGCAAATGGGAAGATATTATGCAAGGTGAAAGGTAGGTTTTAAGGGTAGGTCAAGAGTTTGAGAAGTTTAGCAAGTGAATTTCAGAGCTTGAGGCCTTGACAATTGAAATCCTGCTTCCAATATGAAAGGCAATTCACCATCAAATGTACAAATGCATTACTTGTATCCCCTCATGAATAACATGGATGTCTACTACAACCTCTGAAATACCAGCCCTACCAATTGGAGGCTCAGAATTCAACACTACATCCTCACCTCCAGTTAGTTCTGGTTTGGTACCTGTCTTTTTAAATTAAACACAATACATGGAGCTTAAATAAGACACCTGCATATCCTCTGTCTATACTGTTTCATATGTAATAAGATTCCTCATCGCCATCTCCCTGGAAACAGGTTTCATGCACAGTTTACCAAAGTATGTGAGTGTTGTGATTATTTCAGGTGGATATGACAGCCTGTTATTTCTTCAATGAGGCTGTCAATTATGAGTTCCTAATTGGACTTGACAACTTGTTGATGGACAGTGAAAAGCAAGTGGGTTTAAATCCCAGAGTTACGCAATTGTTAGAAGGAGGCCATTCTGCCCAATGTGTCTATACTAGCACGGTCTTGGGCAGAATATTGCCTTTCCAGTTCGGGATTATTCTCCACCCTTGCTGGCAAAGTATCTGGTGTGCTGACATCTGGTCGCACAACATCATCACATTGGGATAACATGATTGGCTGGTGGTCTTCACAATCAGGAGCTCACCCATCATTATCGAAGCACCAATTAAAGAGATTTCAAGCTCAGTAAGTGCTCAAAAGTTTAAAATAGAATGTTTCTACACAAAGTCCAGGTTCAAATCCCACCTGCCCCGGAGGTGCGTACTAACATTGCTGAGCAGGTTGGTTAGAAAGTATTTAGACTTGGATAAATTGTCCCGTTTGCAGTGATGTGGCCTGTGAGTGTGTGAACAAGGCCCAGTGAGGATCTCAGTACTTACTTGTTCTGTTTGTCAGAGCAGATTTAAATGAAGCAGATGGAACCAGTGTTACAGCAAAGTAGGCATCAGTGATCCTGAGTGGAGGTTTTGCATTTGTGCACACTGTTGTGAGGATTGGGCCCCTCAAAGTTGCAGTCTTATTTGTGTAAGTCTGCACCGTAACCTGTGTATTCACAGCAGAACGGGGATGGTGATTTTCTTGGGAGACGAAACATCCAATGAGGAGGTGAGGGCCATCAGGATGAACTGCAAGAGACAATGAGGAGTCAGTTAAAGTGATGGAGGTTGGTCCAAATGTATATGGTGAAGGCACCTCAGAGGACAGGGTAGTGGTGACCCAGAGGTGCGCCAAGATGTATCATACGGCCAACTCATTTTACAGAGTTAGAATGAACTACTTGCAAATGTCCGAAACAGTTTGCAATAGGAGATTGAGGCTCCTCGAATCCACAGTAAGATTATTTTTATTCACTCGTGGATATCGGAGTCACTGGCTGGACCAGCATTTACTGCCCGTCCCTAGTTGCCCTTGAGAAGGCGGTGGTGAGCTTCCTTCTCGAACTGTTCTGTAGGTAGACCCTACAATGCTTATCCAGGGGAGTGAGTTCTGGCATTATGACCCAGCGACACTGAAGGACAGATTAGATATGTGATTAGAATAGTCAGCTGCTTGTTTTTGACTGGTACAGACTCAATGGGCTGAAGGGCATTTTTCTGTCTAGTATATCTCTATGACTCTATGACTGTATATGTACAAGCCCTATGGCGGATGGTTGAAGGGGAACTTGTAGGTGGTGGTGTTCCCATTTGACTGTGAGACCTGTTTGCTAGGGAGATAGCCTCCCACTCTTAGCTTGCACAACATTCCAGAGCTTACCTCATTCAGTATATACCATGCCTGCACAGGATCACTCTTGTACAATCTTACACTCACCACTAGTAGGAGTACCGTTGGGGTCAGGGACATTCAATGTTCTTGTTGCTGTTGCCATACTTACAACCCAACTGGTCATCATTTCAAACACCACCTGCCAGGAAACGCCCTTCGCAGTTCCAGAGTGGGTGGGTGTACATGGGGTATGGCTGAGAGAATCAAACTGGCCCCAAGTTCAGGGGCAGGGGCCTGTGAGGTCTGTGTGGATGGGATGGTGGAGAGGAGGCCGTGGCACCAGAGGAGGCCATGGCACCAGACCATGCCAGCTTGACCCACCCGAGTCAGTGACATTTTGGAGGAATGCCCAACACTGTACAAAAAGAAGACTAATGTTGTTCTTCACTCTACCACAATCAGTGCCACCATCTTCTCACCACTCCGTCACACTCACTCTATCCTTGCACACTCCCATGAAGCTTCATGGTGAATCCCTTCCATCATTGCTTGCAGCATTTTCTCTCAATGGCTCTAAGCCACTCCATTCCCCAAGGGTATTAACCCAACTGCTGTGCTGCACTCACTGGGCAAACCTCACCACCTCGGCCCACCACCCACCAGCTGTGTCGCCTTCCACCGCACTCAGTCCAAGCTTTTATCTCCTTATCAGAGAACACGGCCCACAGTAGGGCAGAGAGGGTCAAAATAGATGGTGGGGGTGCCAGACATTCATCTTCCCACCTGATACGAAGAAAGAACCCTTCTAGAGTAAGTGTTTGTAAGGTGCTCAAGCTTCTACCCAATTATGCAACTCGCTTCCTGTCTTGTCTTCTGCTGGTGCCCGATGTAACCCAGGACTGTCTTCCGTGAAGAAGAGCAGTCTGTCCAGCCACCACTTCCTGCTCTATCTCTGAGAGAGGAAGCACCAGCAAGGCTGCCTCCTATACTCACTCAGATACTGACACCTCGATGGGTACTCTCACTCAATCACAGGTGGGTGCGCATTCGGGTGAGCACATCGCAGCTGGCAGAGGGAGGAATGTCCCAGGTCACTGGGATTGCTGGAGATCAGGCTGCAGAGGGTGCTGTGGTGTTGAGCATGGATAACTTTGTGTAAAATGCATAGGTACAGGAGCAGCAGGCTGGCTTGTCAAAGAAACTTGAGAAACTGGACTGAAAGTTAGAGAACTCCACACCTGTAACTGGGCAGTGGTGCCTCTGGAATGCATCCATTCAGCTGCCTCCATTGTCCAGTGGCCATCGAGAGCCTGGTCCACCGGGATGCTCAGTGGCTGCTGGAGGTGCACACAGAGCCGCACTCCATCACTGTAGCCATTGGAGATCAGTGACAGGGAATTTCAGACCCTCAACCTCGCACTCGGTGGGCCTTCCTCACAAGGAGAGAGGATAATGTTTGCAGACTCCCAGCTGGAGGAGGAATCATAGACTGGCTGCCCCAATGTCTCCTCTTAGAACACTCATTAAAAATGAGTTTGGTATCTCATTATTTAAAACCTGCAACATTATCTTCTGCAATCCCTTGGTTTAAAGCAGCATCTTTCCCCATTTTTCAGTCCTCAGTCTAGTAAAATGAAAATGGTCCTTCCCTGAAGAGAGATGAAATACCATTTCTAAAATGCATTTCATCACAAGGCATATTAACACCTCGACAACAAAACACAAGCCTTACATCTGTTCAAGTTCATGCATCTCTTATCCATGTCATATACAATCTTTATCATCTTTCTCTTAAATGCTTAATCTATTCTCCCATTTCTACATCTGGGCAATGTGTCTGCTATCACATTATCAATTACCAGTAATGTGAAAATTCTTTATATTGAATTGTTATGTCAATAAACTCTGAGCAATCTTGCATTTCAGCTTTTAAACTCTTCAATACATGGTAGTAGATTGCGGTCAGTACAGGTTAGTGTTTCATTGTAATCCTGTCAGACATTAAAAATATTGAACAGCCAAAACTGTTCCCAAGATCTCTTTGACTACTGGAGAGCACATCCTCTGATGTTAGTTTAATTTGTTTGAAATGTATCGCAGTGGCTTTTCTTTTCCTAACTAATAAACATGCAATACGATAGCACCTACTCCTGAGTCTCAAGCATCAGTCTCCATTTTAAAAGGTTAGGAAAGTCAAGGGTGACCACACTGGTTAATTTATTAACTTTATCTTCAGCTTCTCAAAGTATGCTCGTCATTCTACTAACTGTACCGGCTTCACCTATTTCAGTGATAAATTGGTTAAATATACAGCTGTTGTATTGAAGTTAGGAACAAATTTTCAAGAAAAACCACAGTCCTAAAAATCTCATGATGCCTCGTTTAGTTTTAAGAACAGGAATTTGATCAGAGCCTCAATGTTTGCCATTCATGCCTATATTTGCTCTTGGCCTTTGATATATCTAGATGAGTTACCCTTATTTAATTTTGCAAATTCATCTTTGTCCAGATTTATTACTAAACCAGCTAATTGCAATTTATCAAACAGGCCCTCTATTGTCTTATGTGTTCTTCCCATGAGTTATTGTACAATATAACACCATTTAAGTAAACTACACATTTAGGTACAACAGCCACTACTTGATTTGTAAGTCTTTGGGATATAGCTGTTCATCTTTCAATCCAAATGGCATTGCCCAACATTAATTTTAACTAAGTGTAACAAAGGCAGCTACTATTTGAACTGTTGATGCTAGTGGGACTTGACACTACTGAACAGAACCTATTTAACAGTTCAAATTTTGAAAGAAATGAATTAATGTCAACTTTGTCAATACAATCTTCTCATCAAGGAATTAGATAGGAATCTGTTTTCAGGACTGCATTGACTTTTCTGTAGTCAATTCAGAATATAGTTGGCTTAGGAACTAACACCACCAGTGAGCTCCAATTATTTGACTAGGTTCTCTCAAACGATTTTCCAACATTGAATCACTATTTCCACTTTAGCTTATTTTTTTTGAGCACAACTGAAAGGGATGTCCTTCTACACACCCTGAGATTCCTGTGGCTATATCATGTCAAGCTAATATAATTCATCCAGAGTATTACTAAAGACTTCTTTATACTCCCTCAGCAATCTTCTTGTTGTCTTTCCTCCAAATGCAAGTATAGATGAATAACTATTTTAGTATTCCTATATTGACACGTTTGCTTTGTGAACTTCACCTTCTGCCTCACTTTTACTGTTGCATCATCTCCCACGACAAGTACTACCTGACATACTTGCACTTTCTAATCTTCCTTGTGATTATGTCATTTCAACATGTTCACATGACATAATCAATTTTTCTTCTTATGACCGAGAGTAGCTATCACATAACTCGCTTTACTAATCCTCCTGTCTACATAATAAGGACCACTGAAGTTTATTTTCAGAGGTTCACCTTTTCAAGGCAATAATACAAATGTCTTTGACACTGCTTGAAATGCTCTAGGTTTACCATGCTGGTCTGCCCATTCTTTCACTTTTGATAATTAAGTTTTGAATGCTCTTATCTTACCTTACATACTCATGTGAGTCTGTCTAGAAACATAGGCACATAATCCAACATTGAGGATTCATCTTTTCATCTTGAGAACTTTTCCTTAATCAATTTTAATGGACCTCTTATCGTAAGCCATTGATCATTACAAATGGACTGAACTCAACAGATTGATTAGTAAGAAATTTAATCTTTTGTCCAATCCTGTAGGTATTTGTGACAATAGTGGATGCATGGTGGCTCAGCAGTTAGCACTGCTGCCTCACAGCACCAGGGACCTGGGTTTGATTCCACCCTTGGGCAACTGTCTCTGTAAGGTTTGCGCATTCTCCCCGTTTCTGCGCAGATTTCCTCCTATACTCCAAAGATGTGCAGGTTAGGTGGATTGGCCATGCAAAATTGGCCACAATGTCCAGGGATGTGCAGGTGAGGTGAATTAACCATGAGAAATGTAGGGTTACAGGAATAGGGTAGGGATGTGGGTCTGGGTAGGATGCTCTTTGGAGGAGTCAGTGTGGACCCGATGGGCCAAATGGCCTGCATCCACACTATAAGGATTCTATGAATAGTCTTTAAGCATGGCTTTGAGAATCTGATGGTAGCTCTCCAATGCTCCCTGTGTTGGATATGTAGAAGGCTTCATTGGGCTGATTAAGTCCTGGAAAATATTAGGCCCAATGTGTGATCCAATTGTATTTCTATCGTAATGGGAAAATAAAACAGAGTTAAATTTTCCACCACCACCTTAGCTGTAATTGTCCTCAAAGCAATAGTTTCTGGAAATCTGGTCGTCAGATCTTTAACTGTAAGGAAATACAAGTGTCTTGCTTTTGTCTTTACTAACGGCTCTAAAATCTACCAAGCCTCTGCTCAATGGTTCTTGAAAACCTGTGGGGATTAAACATGCTGGTTTGATTACATGTTGAAGTCACTACCTGACACGTGACATGTTTTCCAAAAACTAAAACAAATTGGTGGAGAAACTCAGCAGGTCTTTGTTCTGATTTTCAGCATCTGCAGTCTTTTGCTTTATTTTGAAAATAACACTCATCCTGATGAAATCTTGGCTAGATAAAATTCTTGTTTACTAATGCCTCCATTTTCCATATTCCTACATGCCCTACTGTATGAATTTTCATGAGCTACTCACAATGTCACCTTACAGTATTTGGGTGGTATCAACATTTGAGGAACAACATCCACTCCCCATCTGCATGTCACTGAGAGTGTCTCTATTTCCTTATCAGAACTCCATTCTTAATGAAATGCGATCAGTCTTAGCTTTGCTGAGAGCTGCCTGTATTAACAAATTCAACTCTAGATCTATTTCCTAAGCCTCAATTAATAAAATTATGCCAAATGCTTTCTCTGAATTACCCCTTCTTTAAATAACATTTGAGCTGCTCTAACAGCTGCTTGTGTTATTACTGTGACGCCTGGTGATGGATTTGATTTAGCCATTGTTCTGGTCTGTACACACAATGAAAAAATACTTGTTCCCGTACCTGTGTTTCTCTTTAAACACATTCGGGTTTTCCATGATTTGGAGATGCCGGTATTGGACTGGGGTGTACAAAGTTAAAAATCACATAGCACCAGGTTATAGTCCAACAGGTTTAATTGGAAACACACTAGCTTTCGGAGCATCGCTCCTTCATCAGGTGGTAGTGGAGGGTTTTCCATGATTATGGACGAACTTAATAACTTCTCTCATTACTCAGGAGTAAGTTCACTCCACATACAGCTATATTCTAAACTCCTACTGCCACAACTCCAGATAAAAAGCCACATTTCACTTGCACTTTGCACAGTGGAACCCTTTACTCATCCTGTTTACTAGCACAATGGCTTTCTCTGGATGGAAAACTGGATCCTTGCCAGCAAAGAGTTTGAGTAACTGCTATATGCCCCTCAACATAGTTATATGTTAAGCTGCATCTTTGAAATAAAAGAAATGGTTTTCGCTTTTGACAAAACCCCTTTCTACCCTTCATCTATCCTATTGACCTTATTTGTACTTGTAGCAGTGCTCACCTCTGGTTATCTGGTTGCACTTCCAGTTGGTTTAGCATGGAAATACATTTTGATGGAAATTTCAAATAATTTTCATTTTCTATAACATAACTGGCACATTTGGAATGTAAAACAACTATTGAACTTTTTAATGATTAGACATAAAATACTGCATATTAAATTTCAGTATCCTTTTAAAATAATAACTCAACTATTCTTTGCAAAAAAAACCCTACAATTTGATCCACATTCCTTTTGAGTTCTCTTTGCAGTCTCATTCTTATGAACCTCAGTAAGTCCCATGGACATCTCTCACAACTGGAAGCATCTGAGTGGAAGTGTTCCACTTTATTCCAATGGAAACACCCTTGTCTTCAATTTCTACTTTGCCCTCAGTATCTTCCTTTCTGATCTGTGGAGGGATTTTGGGGCTTGTCAGCTGCCCTTTTCCTTCCTTTCAATCTCATCCTCTATTACTTCTCAGATTTATGGGAGTGATGGAGAAAAGGGTTCGTTTTATGGATCAGCTCATTATCATTAGCCATTATTGCTGCCTGTTTAGCAGTTGCAAAACTTTGATCTTCAACATAGATTCTTAATGTGGAAGGTTGTGAGGTTTAAAGTCCTCTTAGCGGATAATCTCTTTGAGAGCTCCATATGTGGTATTCTTAATGCTCGTATTGATGGATTAGAATTACTTTGTTTAAGTGTTTCAAATTCAACAAAGACTTGTCCAGGGTGTTTCCTTAAATTCCAAAAGTTTTGCCTACATGCTTCTGGAACTAACTCGTATTCACCCGAAATAGCCTGCTTTATGGCATCACAATCTTTTGAAACTTCTTCTAACAGGGAAGTGTAAATTCTAAGTGCTCTGTCATTTTAATTCACAAGGGACAGCCGACAGCTTTTCTTTGATCAATTCATTTGTCTCGTTATTTTCACAAATGTCATAAAGACTGCCTTCACATCCTCTTCCTCAAGTTTTGGTAGAGCTTGCACAAGCTGAAACATTTCCTGACTAGATTTTAGAGAAAATATGACTCACATTTTCCCTGTCAGACCATGCAATGGCACCTGAGGTCTCCTTTACCAATTGCCACATTTTCAGATGATGTTTTTTGATCTCTAACTTTCTGCTTTGCTCTTTCCAACTATAATTCTCAGTTTCCCATTTTCATTCTTTTTGACCCCTTTCTATAGCAAGTTGCTTCATTCCACCTGCAAACCTCCAATTGCTTGAACTGGAACATAATATGAACTGGATTTTAGTGTTTCACTATTTGGAGCCCCTGGTTTCTTTTGTATTTCTACCAAGCACAAACACTGTGCTAATCCATCAATTATCCGTCTTTTTAGCTATGGCAGTCTAATCCATTTCTTTTCCATTAATTTTCTAGCAACCTGTTTAGAGTAGTTGTGGGATTTAAACCTGGGCCACCTGGTCTCGAAGTAAGAACACTACCACTGCATCACAAGAGCCCTCGCAATTCAATTTCCAAAATACTTGCCAATTCAATCAATTTGGCTTTTCTGATCTCTTTTAGTTTAATCAGAGACATTGCCTTCACCTGCTGATGCCTTCAGTACATTCTTGGGTCATCTTTCTTTAAGTACAAAACCAAAGTGTTTCTTCCCCTATCCTTTCCCAGTAACTCCACATCCAATCTTACCTTGTCTTGCTTCCAGTATCTCAGACAAAAAGCCCCAAACTTTAGTAGTACGTTGGAAATTAAGTCCCATTACTCCTGGATCATCACATTGTGAGCATTCGACTAAAGTGCAGAATGCCCCAATTTTACCTAATTCAGCATCCAGGAAAATGCGTGCCAGGTTTTTTTTAGCATAAGAGGAAAATCATTACTGCAATCACAAACAGTTTTAACCAATGGCAAGAAAGGAACATGACATGTTAACTCATGGCTATATAACTTAAACTCTACCCCTTTCAAAATATTCCCATTCACATGTAAACAGACACAGAAAAAGTCAAGACAAGACACAAGTATTGTGGGAACTGAAAACCACAGTTCTGACAGCAGTGCAGATTACTGGCACCAATTTATTTTTAACTTTAGCTCCTTTCTAATTCCTTTCAAGTCTTTGAGGAGGGCATAAGGTTGGGGATACATCAAGTTGCAATCTTTCATTCACTGTTGCTGTTTGGCCTTTGTAGCATGTCTGAAGATGTTGCTTTCCCCCATTTTCGTTTCAAGAAGGCAATTCTCAGAGAGACAGAATGTAAATTGACACTCAAAACTATTTGTCACGTCTACACTCACAGAAAGGAGAGAGAGATTCAGGTGCTCTCGCTTTCATAGGCTGGATGGTTCTGTTGAATTGTTCAAACACAACACTGCAGCCATCCGCCCAGGAATCAGTCAAGGAGGTGTTACAATGGTCAGTACATGAGAACATGCACAAATGATCCTGACTGAAAAGCTAATCTAAAGTTTTTAAACATCGGCAACATCTTCCAAAGTCACTTGGTTTAAAACAACATCTTTTCCCATTTATCAGTCTACTATCCAGAAAACTAAAAATGGTCTTTATATAATGATCAATGTCATGGCAAAGATTACTTATGCCTGGAGTCTGCAATTGACGTAATAGGTCATTGCATGACATACGAATGTGGAATATTGTGATTGCTCCTGTCTTCACCCTGCCATATAGGTACCTGGGCAGCAGTCATGGTTCTTATACATTGAAAAACCTTGAGGTGCCAGATTTACATAACGGCCTCATGCTCTAGAAGGATGGAAGCTGAACAAAGATGCAATGACAGACATGGCGCAACATGGACTATCAGACTGATCGTCTGCTGAAAGATGAGAGTTAGGTGCCTGGGTGAATAAGGAGGAGCTGTCCTGAAACCTCCAGCCTGCGTGTCCCTGATGGTAAGGCGAGCTGTCCTCTGCACAAACTCATGACGCAGATGCCCTAGAGGAAGAGTAGGCACAAGATAACTTCATGTCATTGATGGAGATCCCCTCAAGAACGTGGACAAACCACTGCCTGGAGGGTGGATGCAGGGCCCTGCAAGGGACCACCCTGATGGCAGTGAGATATGTGAGGCATTAATAATGCAGCAGCTTTAGTCGAACACTCAGCACGTCGCTCTGAACAACTTGCAGTCAATTGACACCTGCACACTTCTCTCCAGGACTTTTGCATTCTAGCTGACACCTGCCCAGCAGCCCTGTTAATGCCTGGAGTGAGCTGCACCTTATAAACCTCAGACTTCATCTACCTTCCTTCAAAGATTTGTATAAAAATATGTGTTAGTGCCGTAAAAGTCCACTTGACCTATTTTCCCAACATCATGGGCAGACCAAAAGCAAAACAAAACGTACCCAATTGTGATGATTGTTGTGTCATGTCGAATCTTTCTGGGATGCTGCAGCCTTCCACACACCCTACCTTCCTCTGCAGTGCAGGCTGTGAGTAACTTCGGTGGGCATCCTGTGCTGGCTTTGGCCTTCAGGGCCCAGTCACGGAGAATGTTTCAAGTGAAGTTACAGGAGTACCATCTGCCACCATGCCACTAAAATAATGATCCTCTCAATGGCTGAGTGTTGGAGAGAAGGCTAGTCTCTTCAGAGGTGCAGTCATTCATTGGCATCAGCTACTTGACCCCCACCATGAGGTCTGTTTATACCTCCCTGCTTTCCGGAGCGGCACTAGGAGTTGGATTAGGTCTCCCATCTCTCTAGTTCTGTATCCCTGAACACAAAGCCAGGCGATGGAATGCAGATCAGTCTGATCCCAACCTGTGCATCAGAACATGGCTGGATCAGCCCTTCCAAATCCATCACCCAGTCTGTCCAGGGTGGAAATAGAGCACTCTGATGACTGGGTGACTGCAGTGCACAGAGCTTGTCCTTGCCAGACTGTGCCAGGCCTCTAATAATTGACCACATCCCCTGCACATCGCACTTGGATAGCCACTTTACAGATGACTCCAGCAGCTCATCATCCAACTGAGCACTTATCTGGATCAGTGCAGCAACCCTGCCAAAATCTTGAGTCATCTCTCCATTTTTCCCTTTTTCCATCTCTCTCTCCCTCTCTCTCCCTGGCTCATGCATGCTGAGTCAAGCCACTTACCATCCTGACTTGGAAATGTATTGCCTTCGCTTCAGTCTCCCCCAGTCAGAATTGTTTTATGTCTATAAAAACAAAATACTGGAGCTCATTGTGAGCTGTGTTTACACTGTTGCTTTGCCATCAGTGGGGGCGGGTGAGATCAGATGGTGTGGCACTGGGGAAGGTATGTGCACTGTAAGAGTGCACCAGGAACAGATTAGTTTTTGATTAGTTTCTGACAAGTTGTGGCCGCCTGGCGACACTCTCTGATTGGTTCCTGGGCAGGGGGAGAATTTGGATGCTTATAATAGAGGGAGAGAAACCTCTGGGCTGGTGAAAAGCCAGATTCTGTGTCTCTGTCTCTGTGCAGAAAAATTATCTGAAGCCGGAAGAAAGCCACTTATTTATTCCCACCAGTGGCTGCAAGCTGTTGCCTTTAGCCTGTAACTTTATGTTTTCAGTTTATTCATCAAAGAAAGAGCCTGGAGAAAGCAGACCAAGGAACAGAAGGTCCTGGGAAACAAAAGGAACATTGAATTAAACCCTGTGGAGTTTTTTGTTTTTCACAGGATGTGGGCACCTCTGGCTTGGCCTGCATTTATTGCCCATTCCTAATTGCCCAGAGGGCAGTTAAGAGTCAACCACATTGCTGTGAGCTTGGAGTCATATGTAGGGCAGACCAGGCAACGATAACAGGTTCCTTCCTTAAAGGGCATTAGTGAACCAAATGGGTTTTTCCCCAAACTAAATGCGTCATGGTGATCGTTGCACTCTTAATATCAGATTTTTATGAAATTCAAATTCCACCGTCGCAGGAATTGAACCTGCATCCCCAGAATATTATCTTGGTCTCTGGATTAACAACCTAACACCAATAACTCTAAGCCATTGCCTTTCTTGATACTATCAGCCTGTGTTTCCAGTACTTTTTCCAATGCACCCATAATACTGACATTTGTCTGTCTGTCAGTCTGTAAGCATGAGCAGAGTTCCAAAGGGAGTTAGATGGAGTTACAATTTATTTAGAGTCTTGTTTATCTACTAAAGCTAGAACTTTACTTGTGATGAACAGTAGTGCTTGTTAACTATAGCAGCTTTGGTGATGATAAACTGGGGACTTTGATTAAATCAATGACTTTCATGGTGACCCCAGGGTCTCGAGAATCAGCCATTTTCCCGAGTGAGTCAAAACAGAAACGTGAAATAGTTTATTACCTGACAGTTAAGATGATAAGATGAACTAGTTTCAGATGGTTAGTTACATTGACTCTCGATACTAGATGTTGGTATTTCCTCAGAGATAGGAACATGGCTGTAGACTGTAGACAGTAGAACTATCAACGGATTAACTCCTTCCCGAGACAATCATTTATATATCAGTGACCAAAGCAATTCCAAAGTTTCTGAGTTAATCTCTGTGAAGCTGTTTTATGCAACACAGCCTCACCATGTTAAAAAACTCTATGCGCAGGTTTTTGGCAGAGGCCTTAACCTCACTTTTCAACTTATAGCACCTTGTGGGCTTATGCTTGAAACGTCGACTCTCCTGCTCCTCGGATGCTGCCTGACCGGCTGTACTTTTCCAGTGCCACACTTTTAGACTCTGATCTCCAGCATCTGCGGTCCTCACTTTCTCCCTGTTATAGTGCCTTGTCAGCAACACCCTGCATCCTGGAGAAGTAAAAATGGGGAACAAAGAAATGGCAGAGAAACCGATTGGTACTTTGCATCAGTCTTCATGGTAGAAGACACCAGCAGCATACCAGAACTTCAAGAGAGACAAGGGGGCAGAGGTGAGTGTCTTGGCCATCACTAAGGAGAAGATGCTGAAAAGTCTGAAGGTGGATAAATCACTCAGGCTGGATGGATGACACCCCAGGGTTTGGAAGGAGATAAATGAGGAGATTGTGGTGGTGAGTTTTCAGCAATCAGTAGAGTCAGGGAAGATCCCAGTTAACTCAAAACTGCCTAAGGTAACACCGCTGTTTAAGAAGGGAGGGGGGGAATACATTATTGTCTGGTTAGCTTGACCTCATATGTTGGCAAGATTTTGGAGTCCATTATTAAGGATAAGATTATGTAGTACTTGGAAGTGCATAGCAATATAGGGCTGAGTCAGCACAGCTTCTTCAAGGGGAGGTCATGCCTGAAAAATCTGTTATAATTCTTTGAGGTGATAGTGAAGAAGGAGAGTTAGATGAAGGAGAGCCAGTGGATGAGATATATTTGGATTTCTAGAAGGCCTTTAACAAGACACCACATAGGACACAGCTAAATAAGAGAAGAGCCCATGATGTTAGAGACAAGGTGCTGACATGAATAGAGGATTGGTTGAGTGGCAGAAAGCAAAGATTAGGGATAATGGGGTCTTTTACAAAATGAAGAAGGGCTTATGCCCGAAACGTCGATTCTCCTGTTCCCTGGATGCTGCCTGACCTGCTGCGCTTTTCCAGCAACACATTTCCAGCTCTTTTACAATATGGCAGCCATTGACTAGTGGAGTTCTGCAGGGATCAGTATTGGGACCACAACTGTTCATGTTATGCATTCACGATCTGGATAAAGGAACTGAGGACATTGTTGTTTAGTGTGTTGTTGACACGAAGGTAAATGGATGGACAGGTAGTGTTGAAATATTGTGAGCGGTTTTGAGCCCCGTACCTATGGAAGGATGTGCTGGCGTTAGAGGGGTCTATAAGAATAATCCTGGGGAGAAAGGAGGATGTCATATGAGCACCAGTTGAGGACTCTGGGTCTGTACTCAATGGAGTTCAGAAGGATTAGATTAGATTACATTACAGTGTGGAAACAGGCCCTTCGGCCCAACAAGTCCACACACGTGCAAACTCCACACAGTCAGTCGCCTGAGGCGGGAATTGAACCCGGGTCTCAGGCGCTGTGAGGCAGCAGTGCTAACCACTGTGCCACCGTGCCGCCCATAAGGGGAATCTCATTGAAACTTACAGAATACTGAGAGATCTGGATAAAGTGGACATGGAGATGATGCTTCCAACAGTAAAGGAGACTAGGACCTGAGGACCTAGTCTCAGAGGGAAGTGAAGACCCTTTAGAACTGAGATGAGAAGGAATTTCTTCATCCAGAGGTTGGTGACTCTGTGGAACTCATTGCCAGAGAAGGTTGTGGAGGCCGAGTCATTGAGTATATTTCAGACAGAGATAGATAGGTGGTTGATTGGTAAGAAGATCAAGGGTAATGGGGAGAAGGCAGGAGAATGCGATTGAGAAATATATCGGCCATGATTGAATGGCGGAACAGACGTAATGGGCCTAATTCTTCTTCTATATCTTATTGTCTGCCAGTCCCCAGGGTTTCCTCTACATGTCAGGCTGCAATTCTATCCTCAGCTCTCTGACTCCTCATGAAGTTGTCATTTCCTGCAGTGAGAGAGTTCAGAGTGTGAGGAATTGACTGATTGCAAAGGATGGAGTCTTGACATTTTTGGATGGGGACTGTGGGGAACACCAGGTTGCAACTGAAAGAAAAGCAAGGAAGCCTTGTATTTATAATTATACTTTTCCCAACCTGCAGCCATCTCAAACTGCTTTGCAATCAGCGAGGTATGGTAGCTTTTGCAAATATTGGAAACACAGCTGCAAGCAAATGCCGGCAGTCAGTGAAAAGCAGAACTCTGTGGAAATCTCAAATAAAACCAGAAAATGCTGGAGAAACTCAGCAGGGCTTGGCAACATCTGTGGAGAGAGAAACAGATCTGGAAGAGCACACTTTCAGACAGTGGGAGGAAACCCATGCGGATACGAATGTGCAAACTCCACACAGACAGTCACCCAAGGCTGGAATCAAACCCTGGTCCCCAGTGCTGTGAGGCAGCAGTGATAACCGCTGAGCCACTGTGCTGACCCCAGTCTTGATGTCTTGTCTGCAAGCCCTTGAATGACATTTAAGACCTGGACTTTGTGATTTTGAGCCAATTGTGCGAACAACTGAGCTAGCAGTATGCTACTCAAGTGCATGTGAGCTATGTCTGTTGCAATGAAGATTTGAGGAGCAGGCTGGAGAGGGAGAGGAATGTGGGTCACAACAGAGATAGGTCAGTCAAAAGAATGATGTGCCAAGTTGGTGAGAGAGTGAGTGATGGCTGCTAGCTCTGAGATTCAATTTACCAGAGGTCATTGAAATGATTCTGACATTGATTTTTATTTAATCACTCACAGGATGCGGGCATCACTGGCCAGGTCAGCATTTATTACCCATCCTTAATTGCCCAGAGGGCAGTTAAGAGTCAATCACATTACTGTGGGTCCGGAGTCACATGTCGACCTGACCAGATAGAAAAATAAATCAGAAATTGCTGGAAAAAAAACTCAGCAGATCTGGCAGCCTCTTTGGAGTGTAATCAGAATTACCCTTTCAGGTCCTGTGACCCTTCTCCCATTTCTGATTTCCAGCACCTGCACTTCTTTTTGAACCAGGTGGGTTTTGCCCAGTAAATGACTATAATTTCATGGTCATCATTATTAGAGCCTTAATTTCAAATTCTTCAACTGACACTATCTGGCATGGTGGGATTTGAGATTAGAGCGATGCTGGAAATGCACATCGGGTCAGGCAGCATCCGAGGAGCAGGAAAATCAATGTTTAGGGTCGGAGCCCTACATTCCTGATGAAGAGCTTTTGCCTGAAACGTCGATTTTCCTGCTCCTCGGATGCTGGCTACCCTGCTGTGCATTTCCTACACCACTCTAATCTTGACTCTAATCTCCATTATCTGCAGTCCTCACTTTCCAGTATGGTGGGATTTGAACCCAGGTCCCAAGAACATTAGCTGAGTTTCTGGATTTACAGTGTAGCAATAAGACCACTTGGTCATTGCTTCCTCAATCCAGGTGCTGGGGGTCCCCACCCCTTACACAGAGCCCCTTTCCAACTTGAGATCTGCTTGGGTGAGTCCATCTTGCTCCTCCTGCTGTCCTCTGAAGCCCACTTCCCTTACTGCCAGAATAATGACAAAAAGCCCTCTCCTCTTGTCCCCCAACTCCACCTGCCATGCACTTTGAAACTCCTCCCTGACATTACATTTTCCCTCTAAACAGTTGCCGTTATTGTGAATCCAGGTGGAGTTCCTGTCAAAATTCCTCCTTTATGCACCTTTCAGCTTGCGGTCTAAAAACATATTATCAACCTGAAATGTTAACTTCTTTCTCAGAGACACTGCCACACCTACTGAGTCTTTTTTTTTCCAGCATTGTTTCAAAATACAGATTTCAGATTTCCAGCAGCCACAGTCTTGTGCTTTTGTATCCAACCATCACATCTGTTTCTGTTTGCATCCACATTGGCCCATTGGTGTCAACAAAACAATCTTCTGTCATCTCATGTTAGCACTCTAAAAAAGAAAGATTTATTTTCTGGATTTCAGTGAAGAGTAATTCTTTGAAATTTCTGTCACACATGGTCAGGGTGGTTAATAAGGCATTTAGTATGCTTGCTTCATTCCTTCATTGTTCAGACCATTGAGAATAGGAGTTGGGACTCATGTATGGGATATTGGCCAGGCCTCTCCTGAAGTATTGTGTGCAGTTTTGTTCTCCCCATTATAGGAAGGATATTACTAAACTGGTGAGCATTCAGAAAAGATTTACCAGAATATTGCTGGGAATGAGTTATAAGGAGAGGCTGGATAGGCATGGGTGGCACGGTGGCACAGTGGTTAGCACTACTGCCTCACAGCGCCAGCCACCTGGGTTCAACTCCCGCCTCAGGCAACTGTCTGTGTGGAGTTTGCACATTCTCCCCATGTCCGGGTGCTCTGGTTTCCTCCCACAGTCCAAAAATGTGCAGGTTAGGTGAATTGGCCATGCTAAATTGCCCGTAGTGTTAGGTGCAGAGGGAAATGGGTTTGTGTGGGTGCGCTTTGGCAGGTTAGTGTGGACTTGTTGGGCCAAAGGGCTTGTTTCCACACTGTAAGTAATCTAATCTGTAAGGCTGGGACTTCTTTCACTGGACGTAGGAGGTTGAGGGGTGACTTTATAGAAGTTTATAAAATCACGATGGTGAATAGCAAGGATCTTTTCCCTTGGGTGAATTCAATACGAGGGGGAATATTTTAAGGTGAGAGGAGAAAGTTTTAAAAAGGACATGAGGGGCAACTTTTTTACACAGAGAGTGGTTTATGTGTGGAATGAACTACCAGAGGAAGTGATGGATGCAGGTACAGTTGCAGCACTGAAAAGACTTTTGGATAAGTTAATGAATGGGAAAGGTTTGGGTGGGGGGAATATGGGCCAAACACGGGCAAGTGGGTTAAACTTAATTTGGGAACATTGGTTGGTGTGGATTAGACCGAAGGGTCTGCTTCCGTGTTGAATGACTCTATAATTCTGCAGATCATTTCATGAGAATCCCAGACGGATTCTGACAGTGACAGGAGTATTTTGAAAGTTTCCAGAGTCAATTTGCAGAAATAATTTTTTTCACAAAACCTCTTCATGTCACAACACATCCCTGTGGCAGGTGGAACTGAATCAGGGTCTCTGGCTCAGAAGTAGGAATGCTACCAATTGCTACAAAAGCCCTGTCGAATAGCAATGCATGAGGGATTGGCTACGATTTGAACCCAGGACTCTCACATATAAACATGTTGGTTAATATCAGATCCCTACACCAACCAAACAGCAGCTACTAAAACACAGCACTCTAATCTAACAGCGACGAACAGGATACAGTGTAGACCCGCCTTCTCGGGGAGGTGTTGTCCAATTTAAATACCCACACCTCCAATCCGGCCTGACCCAATGGAAATGGGCTAGTCTGGTTGGGTCGGACGCAGTGTGGGAGACTCTGTGAATGAATGAATGAATGAAAAGTTGCCGGTTGCCAGTTCCCCTGCAAGAGGAGGGGGTAAGAGAGCAGGGATGATGCGGTCTGGAGGTGGTGTAAGAGAGAGGGAGATTAAACTCAGCATCACAGAGCGGGAGGGAGAGTAAAGTCAGTATCACAGAGAGAAGGGAAAGAGATTAAACTCAGCATCACAGAGAGAGAGATTAAAGTCAGTATCACAGAGAGAGAGAGAGGGAGCATTTAAATTTTGCTCCACTTCCAACAGAGATCGGGAAGGGGTATTATATATTTTTAAAAAGCCCTAAACAGCCAAGAAACTGTGAACAGAGTGTGGCTGGGCGCTGGAAGAGTTGGCAGAGCAGCGGATATGGAATGATGGTGCCTAGTGCTGGCAGAAGAGGAGATGAAGGGGCACTGATGCCAGTGGGATGCCTGTGTTTTGCTCTGAGGGATGGGGTGTAGGAGCGGGCAGCGGCTCAGGCAGGTCCCTGCACACACTACTCGCTATGTGCTCCGTGCTCAGTCTCTCCCTGCTCTGCCTGTCTCTGCTCGCCGCCCGCTGTCACTCGCTGCCGCTCGACACCAGGAACCAGGAGGCGGTCTGCACCCACCAGCGGCCGGCACAAGGGATCCCGGGGCCGGACAGCACCTCCAGGCCGGCCGGACAGGAACCCTGGGCCGGCCAGGACGGCACGGAGTCACAGCAAGGCAGCGGAGCCCCGGAGGTGACCGGGCTGCCTCCTCTAGCCCCAGCTAACGGCACCGTCAAGGCGGGCAGCCGCTGGTGGGGCGCTCTCCGGCGGCTGCCTGAAGCTCTCATCATCGGAGTGAAGAAGGGAGGGACCCGGGCTCTGCTCGAGTTCATGCGGCTACACCCGAGTGTCCGGGCGCTGGGAGCCGAACCACACTTCTTTGATAGACACTACGGCAAAGGGCTCCAGTGGTACAGGTAAGGGCAAGCTCACCAACACACACACGCTCACACACACGCACACATACACTCACACACATATTCACACACACACACTCACTCACACACACTATCACACTCTCTCACACAAACACACACTACCACATACACACACACAAACACATACACACACACACACATAATCACATTCACACACACACACACTCACTCACTCACACACTATCACACTCTCTCTCTCACACAAACACACACTACCACATATACACATACACACACAATCACATTCACACACACACTC
>NC_057733.1:10243680-10245311 GCF_004010195.1 Chiloscyllium plagiosum
CACTCACACACTCGCGCACACATCAACATGCGCGCACACACCATCACACACATACTCACGCCCAGCTCACCAACATACACATACAAATCCACTCCCTCAGACACACACACAATATCACACTTTCTCTCTCTCACACGCTGACACAAACACACTCTCATACAGTATCTGTACCTCCCCTCAACTCACCATGACACACTGACACACTGACACAGCCCTGTACACGGAGAGGGAACAGCAGCGAGCAAACAGCTTCCCGGCGGAACGGTCTCTATTAGATTCTCGATCCTCTCTGAGCGGCCTCCCACACACAGTCTTCATTCTGAAAGCAAGGTCCCAGATACCCTCTCGCCCAGGATGAGCTCCCAGTTTGGGCAAATAATCAATATCTAGCAAACTCAGAGCAGCCGCGTCAAGTATCCAAAACACGCTCTCCCACTCCCATTGTCCGCCCCCCTCTCTGGGTCCCTCTCTCACACACTCAGTTTCACTCACACAATGCACTCAGTCCCTCATACACAGACTCCCGGATACACAGACTCTCTCAGACTCTCCTTGACAAACTATTCCGATTGCCCAGAGTTGGAAAGGGCTGAGTTAAGTGTCACCAATACAGACGGGTCGGCTATTTACGGGATAATCTGCCCGAGTTATTAACCTGGGCCAGCAATGGCCCATATACAGTGCTGCTGTATAATTTATCTGTTTGCAGCCTAACAAGCCCATTTATAGTCATTATCGGTGCTCATTTGTCTCTGTTTCTCTATTTATCATATCACATTATTACCGAGAGCTGTAAATTGTCTATTAATCTGTAAATATTGTTGTACAATAATTTACTGTGGCGATCGATCTAACGGGATACGGCGATCCATACCATCTGTCTATATCTAGCTTCCTACCGCCTGTGCTGTGATCTCATCAATCTCTCTGCCACCATCTCCATACAATATCCATCGGATTTTCTCCTTCACCTCGCCACTCTCTTTCCCCAATCCCAACTACTCTTCCCTATCAGCTTGCTCTCTCTTTCTGACTGCGCTCTGAAATCTCTCTCACATATCGCCCTGCTCTCGGCTACACCCTGGGATCTTTCCTCTCTCTTTCTAGCCTGGTACCCCCTGGCACTGCCCAGCTCACTCCAATCTTTTCTCACCCGCCCGGGTCACTGGGCAAGTGGCAAACTATCGAGAAATTGGGAAACCTGTCGGTTAGAGTCATTGCCTCTTGGACACATACTGTGCGGAAAAGGGAGAATTCCAATTGTCCACCCTTGTGCAGGTCATTGATGTTAGAGCAAGCTGGGTCAAATCTCTCTGATAAAGAAACACACCGTTCGGCCAGTCTGACAGTTTCTGGTGTTTAAACTCTCCCAACAGCTAGCTCCGGACCCTCAATATCTCACCCCACTCTCTTTCAGCATCTTTACTACACGTTCACAACCTCATATATATGGAAACTGTTGGTGTCAGTTTCACACTGTTCCCCTCCAGCCTCCCTCCTCTCCCCCACTCCTTTTCCATTTCTCCCTCCCCCACCTCCCCTCCCCAACCTCCCTCTCCCCACCTCCCTCTCCTCCTCTCCCTTCCTCTCACTCTCCCTCCCCACCTCCCTCTCCCCCATACTTCCCCACT
>NC_057733.1:10245655-10270307 GCF_004010195.1 Chiloscyllium plagiosum
CCTTTTCTTCCCCCACCTCCCCATCCCTCCTTCTCCTCCTCTCTCACTTTCCCCATCACCCACCTCCCTCTCTCCTTCCCTCTCTTCGTTTCCATCTCTCACCTCCCAATCTTCCTTTCCCATCCTCCCTCATCCTGAAATCCCACACTGAGGCAGTCCCCTCATTCCCACTTTTCCTCATCAACCTCTTCTGCTGCACTTCTCCAGCTGTGCAGAATGGATACCAACTCAACCGAGTAAAGGTCTTGGGGGGGGGGGTGGAAACAATAAATGCCGGAGATCACAGCAGGTCAGCCACCATCTGTGGAGAGAAAAAGAGCAAACATTTTGAGTGTAGACTTTTCATCCAAGCTGACATGAAGTGTGGAGGGGGCAGCATTTATGCTCTAGGTGGGGGTGGGGGAGGAGGGGGCAATGGAGGGCTGGTGGAGAAAAGATGTTGATTAGTTCAGGTTAAGTGATCAGATGTGAGAATGGCAGAAGAATGGTGGGTCTGACTGCCAGACTGGAAAGAGCAGACAGTCCCACTGGGCTTGGGGAGAGTGGGGACACTACATGGTGACAGAGAGTGTAATAAGTAATGCTCAGGGAAAGGGGGAGGAAAGGGTTCACAATCTGAAGGTGTTGAACTCAATATTGAGCCCAGAAGGTTGGAGAGTGCCTAGTCTGAAGATGAGATGTTATTGCTCCAGTTTGTGTTGCGATTTGCTGGAACACTGCAGCCAGCTAAGGACAGACACACGAAGGGCATGTGAACAGGACGCTGTGTTAAAATGGCCGACCACAGGAAGGTCAGGGTCATGGTTCCCACATGGACTGGAGGTATTCTGCAAAGCGGTCACCCAGTCTGCATTTGATCTCCACCGTGTGGTGCTGGAAAAGCACAGCAGGTCAGGCAGCATCCGTGGAGCAGGAGAATTGATGTTTCGGGCATAAGCCCGAATACTTCATCAGAGAGGAGCTATACCCAAAACCTCGATTCTCCTGCTCCTCAAATGCTGCCTGGGATGCTGCGCTTTTCCAGCACCACTCTCTGGACTCTGATCTCCAGCATCTGCAGTCCTCACTTTCTCCCAGTATTTGAATTCTCCAAAGTAGAGTAGGCCCCATTGGGGGCAGCAAATACAATACCCAATATTGGAAGAAGTAGAGGCTTCACCTGGAAAGACTGTTTGGGCCCTTGGTGGGTGAGCAGGGAGGAGGTGAAGGGGCAGGTGTTGCACCTTCTGCACTTCCACTCATTCCGTCTTAATGAAAAGTGAGGGCCTTAAATTCTCCCAGTCACCAGGAGAATCTGGAATGTGTAAATGGAGCGGATCACAGGGGGTGCTGGAAGTGCTCAGGGTTTATTATTGGTGGAGAAAACGCTAACAAAGCAGGCACATACAATCTGCCAACACCAGAGCGTGGATCAAGGTGAATCCTCACTGACGTCCCCTTTAGATGTCGGGCTATCGCTTCTAATCAGAGCTGAGTGGAAATATTATGGGATGCCAATTACAATCATCAAGACCAGATCACCCGCAAACTGACAGGCAGCACATTGCCTGGAGTTTGACAATGACACTTAGCTGGAGATTTCACCAGGACCTAACTGGGCTGTGGGCCTTTGCTACTGCATTTGTATCCAGCATCATGCACGAGTCTGCCTCCTGACCAAACAAATAAAAACTACTCGCAGTTCTCCCAGTGTATTGATTTAAGCAAAGACTTGCAATATTGTTTAAAACCAGCGCATCTTGTTTCATGTTTTACACACAGAGTCATAATGCAGATGTCGCACTACCGTTTGCATGCCATTGGAAGGAACTGCAATGCACTTCCTAGGCCCCTGCACGGTCTTACAGTTTCAGGTTGCGAAAGGAAAGCTCGATTTTGTTTTATAAATTGATAAAAGATTTCACGACCTCATTCACAAGTTTAAAGCTGCCACATCGGCGCCATCTGGCGGTGTTTCCTCGTCTCATTTAGGCAGCTCTCAGCCGACTCACAGACTTGACCCCAGTCTGACTTAGTACAGGTGGCAAATGCGTCTTTCTTTAAAAAAAAAACTGTTCAAACAGTTCTCCACTTTCTGAGAAAGGAGAGGAAAAGATGGGAACAAGGATGACAGAAAAATAATGTGAATTAAAAAAAAACAAATTGATTTGCTTGCTGTTAGAATGAACCCTCAAAGTGAGCTTTGCATATACATATCAGTTCAACATTGTCATACAGTGATACAGCACGGAAACTAGTCCCCGCCGACCATGTTCCTAAACTAAAGTAATCCCACTTGATCGCATTTGGCCCGAATCCCGCCAAACATTTCTTGTTTAGGAACTTATCCAAATGTCTTTTGAATGTTGTGACTGTACCTGTATCCCCCACTTTTTCTGGCAGTTCATTCCACACATGAATCATTCGGTTAAAAAAAAAATTATCCCTCATGTCCTTTTTAAAACTTTCTCCTTTCACCTTGAAAATATGCCCTCTAATTTTAAACTCCCCTACCTAGGGAAAAGACTCATACTTTTCACCTTACCTAGCCCCCTCGTGCTTAGTGAAAAATGTCTCAGTCTATTTTTACAACTCAAACCCTCCATTCCTGGCAACACCCTGGTAAATGTTTTATTTACCCTCTCCAATTTAATAATATCCTTTCTTTTGTTTTACCTTTGTTAATTGAGATTGTTTCCAATTTTAAGAGCTAATTATTGAAAGTTCATTACAAAATCTATTATCACCTGTCCTGAAGTTCGAGCACGCCAATAGAATAATTGCTGGAGCAGAAACTAGTTTGTTTTTAACTAAAGATATGGTTCATTGCAACACACACGCATAATCCTGATCTACAGTGCCAAGTTATTAACTGACTAATTGCTAAATCTCTATTACATGTGGAAAATTAGGGACAGCTGCCCTGTTATTAATCTGGAAAAAAATCAAAGAAAATTGTTATGCTTTTGACTTTCAACATGTCTGAGTTTGGTGCACTGCTCGACTGAATCAGGAGACTGAGTGAAGGGTTTGGTTAACCGAGAGGCAGGGGGAGGATGGTGGTAGTGGGTGGGAATGGCATGAGGACTGGGGAGAGGAACCAGCAGGAGAGGTGCTGTGGGCCAGCATCAGTATCTCTTAGCAACAGGCCTACAAAGGGGGATTGGCAGAGGCCCGGGGAGCAGATTTTTGGCACTTCAAAGTGGCTGTGTGTGTGGTGAGGAATCAGTGGGCATGTGCCATGTCAGTAGTAGGTGATTTTATGGAACATTGTCACGCCATATGGTGTCCTCCGAAGGATAATGAAACTCTTAGCACTTGGAGAAACATAGCAGTTCATTACGGGGGAGTGCTGTGCCCTGTATGTCAAGGTTTATAAAATCATGAGGGGCATGGATAGAGTAGGGGAGTTCAACACTACAGGATTTGGGTTTAAGGTGAGAGGAGAAAGATTTAAAAGGGACCAAAGGGGCAACTTTTTCATGCAGAGGGTGGTGCGTGTGTAGAATAAGCTGCCAGAGGAAATGGTGGCGACTGGTAAAATTACAGCATTTAAAAGGCGCCTGGATGGGTATCTAAAAAGGAAGGATTTAGAGGGAAATGGGCCAAGTGCTGGCAAATGGGACTAGATTAATTTAGGATATCTGGTTGGCATGGATGAGTTGGACCGAAGGATCTATTTCCGTGCTGTACATCTCTATGACTCTAGAATGGAATAATGGTGAGTGCGGCAGTATGTTCATTCAAGTTTAATACCTGGATTTTAACATTTTGATTAGATTTGGTGTGATGAAAGCATGGCCCCTCTTTCAGCTGCACTGTCATGTGCGTGCACCAGTTCCACCCAAATTCTTTACCGTTGTGAAGATTGAAAATTGTCGTGATCCATCAGGGAAGAGTGGGAGAGTGAGGTTGAAAAAGACATTTGAGAGCATGGGGCAGGGGAATGAGGAACTCTGCAAGTGAGAGGAGAACGCGACTTTTCGTGTCAGAACCTGCGACCCCAGGATTTCAGCTCGTGACTCCACTTTGGGGTCCTTTATGGGAAGGCCTCTGCTGGAAGTCTCATATCTGCAGTGTGCAGCTGCTCTCAAAATAATACCAAGAAATAAAACTTCTAAAATATCCAAATTCACACCTGACTGTATAAATGAAATTTGTTCTTTCAAATCTATGCTGCACACCCTCCAAAATTGTTAAATCCATTCCCAGAATGTGGTGTCCAGAACTGATCACAATATTCCAGATGTGGTCTAAAAATAGCATTGTTCTGCTGAAACCCTGTGACTGATGGATCTTCAGTGTAATGCCCTCCCAACTGAGCTATTTCAGCATTATAGTAGAGATGTAACTTGTTCCCCATTGTATCCTTTAGATATACAGGGCAGCATTCCAAAAGCTTTATCATCTTCTGTTCATGACATTTTTTTGATCTATTTATCCAGACCTTTCCTATTTGTAGCTTCTTACCAGGTAGGAAGTTTCTTTTCCTACCTTTATGAGGTCCAAAGTGAATGACCTTCCAGTTGCCCACATTGAAATCCACTAGCCACAGCTTTGCTTGTTCTCTTACTATATCTGTATGTGAATATACCTGTGAACATATGAACTGGGAGCTGGAGTAGGTCAATTGCCTCCTGAGCCTGTGACCACAATCTCATCTACTCTTAAAAGCAAACATATCTCTTTATAATTTTATGCTCCCAAGTACATGACTTCTACCAGCACTTATCTTTGTTCATCAGGGGTTTGACTTTAAGACTCGTTCTCTAAAAAGTAACGTGAACAGTTGAGATCCGAAAGCCCATTATCCTAGGATATCACTAGTCACATCCTGACATTTACAGTAGCTGCTCGCTATTTTCTCTCTGTCTCTTGCCACTCAGCCAATTTCATAACCAGGTCAATAGCTTGCCTTCAATCTCATAGACTTCAATTTCATCTAACAGTCTCTATTTAGAAACTTTACTAAATGCTTTTTGAAAATCGATATCAATGCTTTCCATAGACATTGTTCTGACTGCTACTTTAAACACTACTACAAAAAATTCAGTGAAGCAAGTTTTACTTACTGATGAGCTATGCTGACCTGATGTTTTCACGGGTTTGGATAAAGGTCTACTATCCATTATGGACTACAGTGGGGAAATACATTTATCAATCAAATGTGAAGTTTGTTTGGTTATTTTAACTGTGATAAAGAACAGTGTGGATATGTTGTAATAACCCAAAACACTGCTTTAGTCTTGGATTGAAACCGAAAATGCTTAGGGGACTTGACACTGTAGATACAGTAAGTTTGTTTTCCCTCGTGGGAAAGTCTAGGACCAGAGAGCATAATCTCAGGATATGGGATTGTGCATTTAAAACAAAGTTGAGGAGGAATTTCTTCAGAGGGTAGTAAATCTGTGGAATTCTTTACCACAGAGGGCTATTGAGGTAGGATCTTTAAGTAAGGCTGAGATAGATTTCCAATTATTCAGGGAATCAAGGGATGTAGAGTAAAGGCAAGCAAGTGGAGTTGTGGTTTACTGGATAAGTCAAGATCACATTGAACAGAGAGCAGCCTCAATGGGTCGAACAGCCTACTTCTGCTCCTGGGCCTTGTGGTCTTATGAAGTGAGACCACTGATAATGATCATGTATGGGCATGTGAAGGGCGGTGGGGGGAGGGTGGCGAGGAAGGGAGTGAAGGAGGGCAACAGTGTCTAGCTGCTGTGACACCTTGTATAATAATATTACAAACAGTGTGTGAGATGATTGTAAGAGAATTGATAATGTGGAGCCTATGTGTGAGAGTGCCATCCAAGCTCATCGGGTCGTTATTTTTAACCAACCTGTTCATAAATCTTATTCTCCACCTCTGGAGTAGTTGAGACTTGTACCCAGGCCTCCTGGTTTCAATATTGATACCTTACCCTCTATGTACCATATATACCCTCTATGTAGGGCATGATTGACCCATACAGATGGACAACTGTCATCGCACAATTCATTCTTATTTTGAACAAGGAATAAGTTCAGATAATTTGTTGAACCTTCTTAGGATTGATGATTTAAACAGCAAACTTCTTTCTGAACTAGCTTCTAGTTAAAGCAAAGCAGGACCATGTGGTGAAAAGTTTAATCTCCCATCGACTTTTTAATCTTGCTTGGAGATTGTGATTTATACCAGCGTAGGATGGGAAATTAACATCTCCCAGTTGGAGATCCTATTTTTACATGATTGTGTTACTGTGCAGAGGATGTGTCTATGCTGAATGTGAAATTCATGCAAATGCTCCCACTCTTTGTGTGTATTGGTAAAATATTGGTTTTGTCTCTGTGTGTTTATACATAGCTCTCTCATTATCTATCCCATCGTTTTTATCAACGCACATATTGTAGAGCTACACACATAATATATTTATCTCTATCACCTGTCACCTAAATAGCACATCTCACATACAGAGAACTCCTGAAGGAACTTTGTAAGAGTGTAACCATACTGTGTTAAAGAAGGATAAGTGACCATAAACCTGTTCAAGGAAGTATATTTTTAAAGCAGGTTAGAGAATAAGAAATGGAGAGGTTGGAGTTGTAGGGTGCAGGATAATTCCAGAGCTTGTAGCCTGGATGAACAGCTGCCAATGTTGGGAACAAAGATGGGTAGAGTCACAGAGTCATAGAGATATACAGCATGGAATCAATCTCTTTGGTCCAACTCGTCCCTGCCGACCAGATATCCCATCCGAATCTAGTCCCATCTTCCAGCACTTAGTCCATATCCCTCTAAACCCTTCATATATCCATCCAGTTGTCATTTAAATATTGTAATTGTACCAGCTTCCACCACTTCCTCGGGCAGCTCTTTCCGTACATGCACCACCTTTTGCATGAAATGGTCGCCCTTTAGGTCCCTTTTATTTTTTATATCTTTCTGCTCTCACCTTAATCCTATACCATCTAGTCCTGGACTCCCCCAGCCCAGGAAAAGACCTTGCCTATTTATCCTATCCATGCCCTTCATGATTTTATAATCCTCGATAAGGTCACCTCTCAGCCTCCAACACTCCAGGGAAAACAGCCCCCTTCCAAGTTTCACAACATCCTTCTTATAGCAGGGAGACCAGAATTGCGCACAACATTCCAAAAGTGGCCTAACCAATGTCCTGCACAGCCGCAACATGACCTCCTAACTCCTGTACTCAATGCTCTGATTAATAAAGGAAAGCATACTAAATGCCTTCTTCACTGTCCTATCTACCTGCGAATCTACTTTCAAGGAGATATGAACCAGCGCTCCAAGGTCTCTTTATTCAGCAACAGTCCCCAGGCCCTTACCATTAAGTGTATAAGTCCTGCTCTGATTTGCCTTTCCAAAATGCAGCACCTCACATTTATCTAAATTAAACTCCATCTGCCACTCCTCAGCCCACTGGCCCATCTGATCAAGATCCTGTTGTACTCTAAGGTAACTTTCTTCACTGTCCATGACATCTCCAGTTTTGGTGTCACCTGCAAACTTACTAACTATATCTCCTGTGTTCACATCACATCATTTATATAAATGACAAAAAGCAGTGGACCCAGCACTACTCCTTGTGGCACTCCACTGGTCACAGGCCTCCAGTCTGAAAACCAACCCTCCACCACCACCCTCTGTCTTCTACCTTCGAGCCAGTTCTGCATCCAATTGACTAGTTCTCTGAGTAGGAGGATGTAGTTGGAGAAATGCAGAGTTCTGAGTGTTATGGGCTGGAGGATGTTAGAGGTAAAGAGGGATAATCCTGTGATGGGATTGGGACATGTGACTGAAAATTTTAAAATTGAGGCCTGTCATTTGGGAGACACTGTGAGTCAATGAGCACAGAGGTGATGTGGGTGCAAGTGGGCTATTATCTGTATGTTACTTTTTGACTGCTTGGGTCACCCTTGCCAACAATATTCACTTCCATTGGCACCAACGAATACCGATGGTCTGGGACAGCTATTTCCTCATCGCTCAGTCTGTGTATAATTTACAGATCACAATCGGGCAGAAATCAAATCCTTCTCACATGACAGAGCAAAGTTTTATGACCAAATTCTAAAAAAAAAATGACGTTCTGCTAGCTTTATTTCTGAGGCAGTTGGCTGGTGTTGCAGTTCTTGTGAAATTTGCTCCTCTGAGACATGATATCAACGTGTCCATTGTAAAGGTTCCTGTTTGTGATTTTGTTGCAAGCAGTGAATCTTTGTGGGTTATTTTTATGTCAGCAGAGATTGAGAATTATTTTACCTTCAGTCCTACTGGCCTGAAACTTAAAACTTTGACCATGTTAAGTATCTTGAGTCTCTCTATATTCATCTCACCTCAATAAGCAGCATGTTCACCAATTGTTGTGTTCTATAACCACTAGGAACAGGCCTTGAACTGGCCATCATGAAGATCACCATCTTTTGCATTCTAACATCGCCTATTTCCACCTATTGCCCCAATCCAAATACTGTTGAAACTCTCTCCCATTATTTGCCACCTCCAGATAGTTTCGACAGTCTCTTAGCCAGTTTCCCATCAAACATCTTTCCCAGAACCATGGCTCTTCCAAACTTCTGCTATCCCGCATTATACCTCACACATCCCATAGCTCAGATACCTTAATGTGGAAATGACTGACATAACTGCCTCTGGAATCTGGTTCTGAATCCGGTCTGAATTGCTGGGGTGTAGGTCTTCTCTTTTTATTGGCTGTATTGCCTCGACAACAATAAAGCTGGTAAACATTATTGCCAGGATTTATATAGTGCCTTTACCTGGTAAAGCATCCCAAGGCACTTTACAGAGCTTTCTCAAAACAAGTTTGATGGCAAGTTCTTTGGGCAACACAGTGGTGACTGTTTGGGCAGGATGCTCTTTGGAGGGTCGGGTGTGGACTTGATGGGCAGAATGGCCTGCTTATACACTGTAGGGATTCTATGATTGTAAGTCACATAAGAAGCTATTAAGACAGATGACCGAAAGCTTAGTCAAAGAGTTAAGTTTTGGCTAATGTCTTCAAGGAAGAGAGGGAGAAGATTTGAAAGAATGTTCAGTAATATAAGGGCTAGGCAGTTAAGGCACTGCCACCAATAGTGAAGAGATTAGAGTTGTAGACATGCAAAAAGCTAGAATTAGAAGGAGAGAGGCTTGCGAGGTGTGGCCTGGCAGAAAATGAGATCTTCCAAGCGCAGCTGCGGTAGGTTGTAGGTTCTCTGTGTAAAGTAATGTGTAACCCAATATTGAATTCATAGTTTCACTCAAAGGTTTGAAGAAAGAAAATGTATTTTTCCAACAAATGAAGTGAATCTGGAGGCGGGATGATGAAAAGTCTAAGTGTGTTTAACCTGAAATCGTTATTTAGGGCAGAGAAGTTTTCAGCGACAGTGAGAGAAGTGTCCAACAGTTTGCATTTTGGCATGGGATATGGGCTAGTGAAGTAGAAAATCAATAGATTTTTAAAATCAATAGATAATAATTTCATAGACCCCATTATTAAAGTTAAGAATTAATAACTAATAGAATTCTATTCATTGCTGTGATGGGATTTGAATCCATGTTGTCAAAGTATGAATTGAAGCATCTAGATAACTATTCAGGTGGCATTACCACTATAACCTTCCTATAACCAGGTAGAGTAGTGGGGAGAAATTACTAGAAGTGTTGTTATTCAAAGGGCACAGATAAAAGCAGGTGGGAAAGGAGGTGAAACTTCTGTATCTTAGCAAGTTATGATCTACAATGGTCTGCCTCAAGGGATGGTGGAAGCAGATTTGATGATGACTTTCAGAAGGTAATTGAATATACCCTCATAAAGGAAAATCTGCAAGACTAAAGGAAAAGAACTAGGGAATTGGACAAACTTGTGGACGCATTCAGGAAGCTGACATATTGACGAGCCAAAAGATATCCTTCTGACCTATCTGATTCTATTGTTTTCCGGCAGAAAATCCTCCCTGTGTTGGAGACAACAGAGTAGTGCACCTGAGTATTTGTCTGTGTGACAGATTGTTTTACATCTGCAGTCAAGGAGATCGGCTCACCTGCTCCTCGATGTATTTTTCAGGAGCTGTCAGAGAGCTGGCAGAATTGTTAATGAAAGTGGGGAAATAAACACCTCGAGCACTGAGTCTACCCTGCACCAAATAAATTGCTTGATTTCTTAAAACAACAAACAATTAGCTTCAGTCCTCTAGAGTACTGTTTATCACCTTGTGAGCATTCCAATTACTTTGCTTGATAGCTAGAAAAACATCAGGACTAATGTGTTAAGTTGGGTCTCTCAAATCTTCTCCAAAATTGTATCCAGCTCAACCCTTGAATGATGTGAACACAATCTCAAAAAGAAACCTTGCATGTAATTCTCAAATTGGCTTGAATTGGCAACACTGTCGTCAAACACTGACGATTAAATCCAAGGCAGTGAGATTTGCGTTTCCCCTTCTTTAACCTTCTGGTGTAATGGCTGTCTCCCTATTTGGGGGCTCGAGGCTCTGGGTCCAAACCCCATTTGTAGCTTGTCTGAACAAGTTAATTACAGCTTATTGTTTTCGGTTAATAATAGCAAGGTTCCATTTCTTGCCCATGCCCAGCTGTCACTAAGAAATCCAGAGGTGGGACTTCTCCCTGAACCACTGCAGTGTGTGTGGTGATGTCATAGAGTCATATAAAACAGAAACAGATCCTTCGGTTCAACTTGTCCACACCGACCACACATCCCAATCTGACCTAGACCCATTTGCCAGCATTTGGCCCTTTATCCCTCTAAACCCTTCCTATACATATACCCATCCAGATGTCTTTTAAATGTTGCAATTGTATCAGCCTCCACCACTTCTTCTGGCAGCTCATTCCATACACGCACCACCCACTGTGTGAAAACCCCTCTCACCCTAAATCTATTCCCTCTAGTTCTTGATTCCCCCACCCCTGGGAAAAGACTTTGTCTATTTATCCTATCCATGCCCTTCATGATTTTACAAACCTCTATAAGGTTACCCCTCAGCCTCCGACACTCCAGGGAAAACAGCCCTAGCCTATTCAACCTCTCCCTATAGCTCAAATCCTCCAACCCTGGCAACATCCTTGTAAATCTTTTCTGAACCCTTTCACAACATCTTTCCTGTAGGAAGGAGACCAGAATTGCACACAATATTCCAACAAAGGCTGAACCAATGTCCTGTACAGCCACAACATGACCTCCCAACTCCTGTACTCAATACACTGATCAATGAAAGAAAGCATACCAAGTGCCTTCTTCATTATCCTATCTACCTGCAACTCCGCTTTCAAGGAGCTATGAACCTGCACTCCAAGGTCTCTTTATTAAGCAACACTCCCTCGGACTTTACCATTAAGTATATAAGTCCTGCGAAGATTTGCTTTCCCAAAATGCAGCACCTCACACTTATCTAAATTAAGCTCCATCTGCCACTTCTCAGCCCATTGGCCCATCTGATCAAGATCCCATTGTAATCTGAGGTAACCCTCTTTGCTGTCCACTACACCTCCAATTTTGGTGTCATCTGCAAACTTACTAACTGTACCTCTTATATTCACATCCAAATCATTTATATAAATGACGAAAAGTAGTGGACCCAGCACCGATCCTTGTGGCACTCCACTGGTCACAGGCCTTCAGTCTGAAAATCAACCCTCCACCACCACCCTCTGTCTTCTACCTTTGAGCTAGTTCTGTAGTCACTGTTGGAATGTCAAAGGCTTAACAACCAATTTGCACATGGCAAGTTTCCTTGGAAAAATTCTGTACAACTAATAGGCTTGTATCATTTATACATTCAGAGGAATATTGTGTTTCCATATTGGGGTCAGATGGAGAGGTTATTGGTGTTGAAGGAATGATAATATATCTGAATGGTGTCTCTTTGGTGGGAAACAGGAAGGCTTGTGTTATATAACACCTTTCATGATTTCAGAACATCTGCCAAAAAAGCTGTGTAGCCAGTAAACTGCAATACAGTTACTGTTGTAATGTGGCAGTTAATTTGTACACAGTAAGATCCAACAAATGAGGTAATTACCAGATGCTATCAGTAGCATTGCTTTGGAGAAAATATATTGGCTGGGAAACCAAGGAACACATTTGCTCTTTTTTTCAGTAATGTTTTTGTTTCACCTTGAGAGAGGAGACAGGACCTTGATTTAATCTTTATCCCAAAGTTTATCCTGCCAACCCACAGTGGAACACGCCTTCCATCTGTCCTGGAGGATCAGCCTGCATTCTGGTGCTGAAATTTCTGAACTTGGACTTGAATCTTTGATCCAGAGGAGTGAGCGTGTGTTAACCTGTGAGCTAATGTTATCTGGAGGCTATGGGGTTCCCACAACGTTGCTCCTTCTGTTCTTCAGCACCAGCTTACTGAGATGGGACTGTACTTCAGGTTACTTGGATGGTTACTAGGATGTAGTTGTAGGTCCTTTTAGCCAGAGGCTGGAGTCTCAGGATGCTGATGCCTCTTTGGTCTGCGGCTGGGGGCTTTCTAATTGTGGTACCCACCTGAGATTTTATTTCCATCATCTGTGTCTCTGACTGAGAACACATTGTTTGTAGAAAATGCTGAATTCCTATATTTGCCATCTGGCATTATTCCAATCATTGTACAGATTTCTGGTGTTACCTCCTCTCAGACTCCCACTCGCACTCCTTTCTCCTACATTTTCTCACACTTGCCTCTCACTGAGTTTGGCGATTCCAGGTTTGCTGCAGTATAATGGGCAGGATCAGTAACAGGCACCGCGGGGACACTCTAGTCATTTAAATGTGTGGGTGTTTAATGAAACATTGCGTGTCCTGTGATAATTGCATCGTAAGTCACCCTGCAGCGACTGTTATTACCAAATTATATTTTGTAAAAGATTAAGGAATAAAGAGCACATTGCAAAGGACAAAAGAGTCATGGTATCCTTCTATCTGACGGTGGCTTTGGTACTGAGCAGTCTCCAGAAAGGAAAGGGAGAGAGGAATCTGGTGCATTCAATCCTGATCTTACAATGAAAGGCAACCGCTTATACCCGTGTGATAAATTTACACCAGAACCCCAGTGCTATAGCCTTCCCTATCTCAGTCACCTCCTCTAGCTGTACAACTCTCCCTGTCTCTGTAACCTCCTACAGCCCTCTCTCTGTAACCTCCTACATCCCTCGCTGTCCCTGTAACCGCCTCCAGCTTCACTCTCTCTCTAACCTCCTACAGCTGTTACTGTTCCTGTAACCTCCTACAGCCCTTATTACCTCTGCAACCTCCTACAGCCCTCACTGTCTCTGTAACCTCCCACAGCCCTCATTGTGTCTGTAATCCTCGATGGCCTTCACTGTCTCTGTAACTTCTTACAGCTCTCACTGTCTCTGTAACCTCCTACAGTCCTCACTCTCTCTCTAACCTCCTACAGCATTCACTGTCTTTGTAACCTCCTACAGCCCTCATTGTCCCTGTAACCTCCTACAGCACTCCTTGTAACTTCCAGCCCTTTAGTTCACCTTGTCACTGTAACTGACAGCCCACCTGATCTCTGGAACTTCCTCCAGCCCTTCACTCTTCTGAAGTCATCTGTAGTCCTCCAGTTCTGGTCTCTTGAACATCCCTGATTTTCTTATCCTGATCATTGCAGCCATTGTGCTGAGGCATTGGATCTCTAAAACATTCACTCGAAGATTCTCTGCCAATCTACCTCTCTGCTCCCACTTTACAATTCTCTTGGAAATCGAATTCTTTATCCCAGCTTCTGGTCATCTTACCGAACACCATCATATGTGGCTTTGTGGCGAATTTTGTTTGCCAACCCTCCTGTGACGTGCCTTGTGAGATTTTGGTTTACTAAAGGCTCTGTTGAGATACAAAACTGAAACAGCTAATGCCAGACATGCTCAGGTCAGACAGCATTGGTGAGTCTGTGTTTCAGGTAGGTGACCATTTGTCAAAACGAGAAAAGGTTGCAGATGCACCAGATTAGTTTGATGTGCAGAGGAATCTGAAATATTGAGGACAATAACCTGGAGCTGACTGAGCACCCCCACCATTGCTCACCAAAATTCTCACAATCACTCTCTCAGTTTATCAATGAGTAACACAGGTAGGTGACAGCTGCCTGTGGAACAGAGCCTCATTGTCAGCCAGCACCTTTCAAACAGCTAGAAAAGACATTGCAATTGAAAAGAGAAATATAATCCAGGTGTTTCTGCCCTTCAGAAACTCAGCGGTTAGCACTGCTGCCTCACAGAACCAGGGACCTGGATCTGTGTGGAGTTTTCATGTTGTCCCCGTGTCTGCGTGGGTTTCCTCCATGTGCTTCAGTTTCCTCCTACTGTGCAAAGATGTGCGGACTAGGTGGATTGGCTATGGGAAATGTAGGACAATAGGAATGGGTCACTCTTCGGATGTACGGTGTGATTTCCATAGAATCCCTATAGTATGAAAACAGACCATTCGGCCCCACAAGTCCACACCAACCCTCCAAAGAGTATCTCACCCAGACCCAACTTCCTATTTGGAGGAAGGGACACTCCCACTGTATATACAAGAGCTCTAAGCAGATCTCTGTTGATTGTTGATCAACAAGTAGATCATTTGCCTCATTGGTGAAGTCAAACGACCAACATTTGGGGTGAGGGAGTTTGGAACTCATCTATTTGACATTGCGAGCACTGACCTGATGTTCTGTCTTCACTCCCTCTAAAACAGGGTCCTCCAGCACTTACTATTCTCAGATCTTGGTAAATTTTACCTACGTTCACCATGGTTTGATAAATGTACCAGATGGAAAAACTACATAATGAGCAAGAGTTAGTTTCTCTGCAGTTTGTGAAGGAATATGACGCTGAGTTCAATTTTATTTGGTAAATTGGGTAGAAACAGTTTCCAAGATTAAATGGAGCATTTTGCATCTTGGCTGCTATTGATCAGATTCAATGAATGGATAAAGGCTGTAATTTTAACAATTTAATCCCATTAGATTGAACAGAACATTTCACACTTGTTCATTCGCTGTTCTGTAGAGCCTTTGATTAGTTCCCAATAGCACAGCTCATCTTGTACAACTGCAGCATAAATACAATCACGGTAAGATTGGCTACAATTATACTGGCTCTTCAGGTCAGATTTTGGGAACTGAAACTGGTTTCTGGTCAATAAAGAAATTGTTTAGTCACATTAACTGGTCTGTGCAGTTATAGAGTCACAGATGTAGACCACAGAAACAAACTCTTCGGTTCGACTCATCCATGCCGAGCAGATATCCTAAGTCAATCTAGTGCCATTTGCCCATTTGGTCATATCCCTCTAAACCCTTCCTATTCATGTACCCATCCAAATGCCTTTTAAATGTTGTAATTGTATTAGCTTCAACCACTTCCTCTGGCAGCTCATTCCATACACGTACCACTCTGTGTGAAAAAGTTGCCCCTTAGGTCCCTTTTAAGTCTTTCCCCTCTGACCTTAGACTCCCCTACCCTGAGAAAAAGACCTTGACTTTTCACACTATTCATGTCCCTCATGATTTTATAAACCTCTGTAAGGTCACACCTCATCCTCCGACGCTCCATCTAGGACTCACTGAACAAATGCGCTGATTCGATAGAAAAACTTCAATCTGTTCTGTTTCAAAGAAGTGTATGATTTTTGTAGTTCACTCCTGCACATTCACAGCTAAAGTGCTAAAGGCGATAGTGTAACTCCAGTGATAAGTGGCCTGAATAATAAAAAAGGGAAGATCTTCCATTACATAAAATGTTTTTTATGACCTTAGGATGGTTAAAATGCCTCGCAGCTAATAAAGTACTTTTGAAATATAGTCACAGTTATAATTTAGGGCACTCAGCAGGTAAGCTGAGGACACAAACTCTCACGAACAGTGATTACACAATGACCAGACAATCTGTTTCCATGATGCTAGTGGTGGGATAAATGTTGCCAAGATACTGAAGCGAACTCCCTTGGTCTTCTTTGAAATCATGCCGTGGGATCTCTTCTGCCTCTGGAGAGGCTTTGTGTCATATATCCCACTTGAAAGAAAGCATCTCCAAAATCAACACTCCACTGGAACCGCATTGGAAGGTCAGCTCAGATTTATGTTCAGCTGTAATTATTCTGAGATGTTTCCCGTATCTGAAATACGAGAAGAGACAGTCTGGCCTATCAATGTTCACCCCCTATTTCACTGCATACTGCACCATCTGTTTATAATAATTGATGACATATAAACTTTTCATATACTCATTGAGTAAATGAAGGCTTCCTCTCCTCTTCTCTTTTCTCGTCTCTTTTCTCTTTGCTATTCTGTATTCTCTCTTCTGTCCTCTGTTCTATATTCTTTTCTATTCTATATTCTATTCTGTAAGAGTTCAACATAGAGGGACAGGAAACATATGATTTGCCCTAATGCAAAGGGTAACACCATGAGAAACGCATTTCAGAATCTTAACCCGCTTGTTATTTCTAGTGAATGTGTAACATGTTAAATCACTGTACACAGTGAAGAGAATGATTCTTCACTAAGTATCATCTTGAACAACTGATTGTGAAAATATTTTCATTCCAAGGAGTGTTAATGATCCTCCATTTCCTTAGCAGACAGAATGCCCTCTGGTGACTCAGATTCAGAGATCCCCTCAGCGTTTGCCAGTGTGCTTACTTGTCAGGCACGGATTGAGATATCTCTTTATTTTAAATCTTTCTTTACCTCTTGCTGTGCTGTGCCGGATTGCCTGGAACTGGGAATATTTTCAAAACAAATTGGTTTCATTAACTTCCTTCAGTACAAGTGGAAGATAAATATACTTATTATCCAAGTGCTTGCCTGAGATTTACTTCCTTTAATCGAGCTGTTGTTTAAAGAGCTAATCTTTTTAAATTGCCTTGAGCCATTTTAATATTGTAAATATGTGGCTTAGAATTATTCAATTTAAGGAAAAAATCTATACATGCTTTTTTTTTGTAAAGTAAGTTTTATTACTTCTGTATAATTATAAAATTGGATTTAAACTTGCAATATGCATCTTTCTGTTTCTGGATAAAAGTGCATTCTGATTCCATTCTTTAACAGCAAATCTCTAATTTTAAGATTATGCCTCTATCCTCTGAATTCCACAACCAGGACAAATAGTTAGGGGTCAGTAAAGATTCATTTAAATATCTGAAGATGATAGCTCTCTGGATAGTATCCGATTGGTAATAAACATCATGTTGGATTGAATTCAGCTTGAGGCTAAATGAAGGGATGGACGTTTAGTGAGCTGAGGTACAATAAACAAAGGAACTGAACTGCAATCATGATTGAAATGGTATTGACTGGAGTTAAGGGAGATTGTTAGTCCAGTTGCCATGGCGGGAATGGATTGGAACAATGCCCAGATCCCTTTTCTGCCTGAACCCCGCTGCTCCATGTGCTGGCTTTCATGGCTTCTGCCTACAAGCCTCTAGATAGAAGTGCAACTCCAATGGGGGTCATACAATAATGGCACAGTGTAAATATGCAATTCTCCAAACATGCCCTTTTCATAAAATAAAACCAAAATCTGCCTACACATATTTCATTTATAGCTGCAAATTATTCAATAAACATGATCTATCATGAAAATGATATCTCATGAACAAGTACTATTTGTTTATTCTAGTCTGCCCCCTTTTGTTGGTTCCTTCATGTGCATTGCATACATAATCTTTAAAGCATTCAGGTCTTCCAATAACATGAGTGCTGGTTATTGTTGGCTGGTCATCTGGTTTCTGATCACCCTTGGGTGATGTTCCTACTCTCATAAATGTGTGATTAAAATTTGGAGAAATTCTATTGTCATATCCATATGAATAGGCACAGAAATTTCAAAGCCATCCTCAGTTACTAAATGATATCAAGTTGAAGATTGAAATTTGTCATTATTCTCTGGTGTTTCTTGCAGTATCTTGCTCCATTTCAGCACTGAAAATCCACACAATTATAGTTCATACTTCTGATACCATGTTGTATTGTCCTTTAGTTATTGGCTTTTGCCTTCATGCCTCAACACAGAAGAGGGATCAGTTAGCTCAGTTGGTTGAATGGCTGGTTTATGATCCAGAGTATTGAAGTGGGTTTGATTCCTGCCCTGGCTGAGATTAACGTTAAAGTCTTCTCATTTTCTCCCTCGTGGGTCATGCTGACCCTCAGGTTAAACCACCCCAGTTTCCTCTCTCTAACGGTACGGTGGCACAGTGGTTAGCACTGCTGCCTCACAGCGCCAGAGACCCGGGTTCAATTCCCGCCTCAGGCGACTGACTGTGTGGAGTTTGCACGTTCTCCCCGTGTCTGCGTGGGTTTCCTCCGGGTGCTCCGGTTTCCTCCCACAGTCCAAAGATGTGCAGGTCAGGTGAATTGGCCATGCTAAAATTGCCCATAGTGTTAGGTAAGGGGTAAATGTAGGGGTATGGGTGGGTTGCGCTTCGGCGGGGTGGTGTGGACTTGTTGGGCCGAAGGGCCTGTTTCCACACTGTAAGTAATCTAATCTAATCTAAAGACAGCAGCTCTCTGGATGGTTGGACTAAAACAGAAAAGGTACCACAATAGAATCACTTGCCTATGGCAAGTCATAGTGCACAAGCTACAGTAAGGAAGTGCACTTCTCCAAACCCTGACCCCTCACTTGTTTAATTAGATCTTGATATATTGAGATGGTGTCCATGCAGATCTATCAATACTTGGTATTGTATGTTCCAATAGTCAGAGTACTGAAATATGGTTCGCCTAAGCTACTAGAAATTAATGGGTTTGTGCTGTTTGCTATTATGTTCATTGTCAAGTTGATGCAATGATAAATACAGATGAGGCGATGCTTTTTCCTTCAAAGCTCATTCATCTGTCACTGTCAGATGAGTAAAGGTTAGTGTTTGATGATGATTCATATTGCCCGCGCACAATGAGCAGAAAGGACAGGTGAGTCTGAAAACAACAAAAAAAAATCATATGATCATGTTCCTATTATGAAAAGGGAAGATAAATACTTGATTAACTGGCAAAATGCTATAAAAGGAGTTGGAAAAACACTTTGTGTTATAGCTGTGACAGCATTGTTCATTAGCCATTGAATAAATGTCTGAGAGGGAAACAGGCTCACTTAGATAATATTGGCTTGTCGAACAGATTATTGTTCCCTTAAGGAATACAAAAGCCCTCAGCAATAGTGAACCAACCATGGCTAACAAGAAAATTTAAAGACAGTCTGAAGTCAAAGGAAGTCGCTTATAATTTTACCAAACAGGTAGTAATCCTGAAGATTGGAAAAACACTAGCATTCAGCAAAGGATGATAGAGAAATTAACGGGAAAATTTAGGAATAACCTCACAAGAAACAAACTGATTGTACAAAGAGTACATGAAACAAGAGTAAAGTGTGGCTCCTTTTGAGGCAGAGAAAAGTAGAAAACAATGAACCTCATTCTCACTCTCCCCTAAGCCCCTCATTTCTCTTCAAACAGTCCCCCACCCTATCCATCCTAACCCATGCAACCTCATGCCATCCCACCCATCCCCTATTGCCCCAAACACCTCCTTTCCAACCTAGTTTTACCAGAACAGATAGCATTTTATAGCCCCTATGCCAAATTAATGCTAATATGTGCCCTCCATATATGAGTCTTTGCCCCTCCACCTACCCTGAATAGTCCTCGCAACCCATGTATAAACTTTAAGATTAAAGGTCGATTAAACACTGTTCTAAGCATTTTTTTAAAAAGCTCATGAAAACCCACTTAATGTAAAATTAAATAGCAAGCAATGTTTTTTTAAAGAGTCCAGTCACTTTTTTTCAAAGGCAGAACTTTGACTGTCTTGGCAGCTTAGCAACTGCTGGGTCCATTTGACCGCTCCCTTTGAAAGGTGCTTTGGACAGTTTTGACAATTGAATTTGGCAAGTCTATTGACAGTCTCAGCCTGATCTAGCTGTAAAGTGTCCTATGTGCTGACCCAAAGAAGCATCTCAGCTCTTCAAAGCAATACTCTGGCAATTCCACGTGAATCCACAAAGTTCACATCTGCTCTTAGCAGGCCTAATCTGCAGATTTCAGGTTTTGCACCTCAGAAGTATCAGATTCTCTGTTTAAAATAATTAAAATAGCTGGCTATCTATGTACGTGCATGAAATGCCTCAATGGAGATGCTCTCTATTGTGGTAAAATCTAGGCCTTTGTATCTACTTGCACACTGGAAGGTCAGAAAAAAATTCCAGAAATAGTGAGAAAACAAGTGAAAATGGGGAGTTTAAGTGTTTGAGTATTAGTAAAGAAACAGTACAGGAAAAATGAATGAGACTAAAAGCTATCCAATGAGTTGATAACAAGCTCAATTGAACCTTAAGTATTTATTTAAATGTAATGGATAAGCTGCCAATTTCAGCACTTGCCCACCTAAAGTGTTGTGGGGCTGAGCTCAGAGATAGGTGAGAAGGTGCTGAAATAGGTACACCCCATATTTAACATGTTGCTGCTCATCCCAACTCCCATCACTGCCAGAAAGCACATTGTTACAATGCCATTATTACTGGACAAGTCAATCCAAGGTGAAATCTGGTTTACTACATCATAATTTTGTTTTGTTTAGGTTTTAATGAGTTAACCTCTAACTGAAGCATAAGCACACAATGTTGAAGATTTATTGTTAAAATTAAAGTCTATTAAGCAAAAGAAATGAAGATAGAATATTGTGTGCAATTTTGGTCTCCCTCTTATTGGAATAAAGTTGTGAAGCTTGAAAGGATTCAGAAAAGATTTACAAGGATGTTGCCAGGGTTGGAGGATGTGAGCTACAGGGAGAGGCTGAATAGGCTGGGGCTGTTTTCCCTGGGGCTTCGAAAGCTGAGGGGTGACCTTTTAGAGGGTTATAAAATCATGAGGGGTATATGGATAGGATAAGTAGACAAAGTCTTTTCCCTGGGGTGGGGGAGTCCAGAACTGGAGGGCATAGGTTTAGGGTGAGAGGGAAAAATTTTAAAATGGACTGAAGAGGCAACTTTTTCATGCAGAGGGTGGTACGTGTATGGCATGAGCTCCCAGAGGAGGTGGTGGAGGCTGGTACAATTACATCATTTAAGAGGTATCTGGATGGGTATATGAAAAGGAAGGGTTTGGAGGGATATGGGCCAACTGCTGGCAATTGGGACCAGATTAGGTTAAGATATCTGGTCGACATGGTCGAGTTGGACCAAAGGATCAGTTTCTGTGCTGTACAACGCTATGACTCTATGACTATATAAGATAAAATAGAACAAACCCAGCTATTTATACATAATATGCCTTTAAAGATTTTGAAACATGGTCGAAATATAATCCCATCAATCCCAAACCCCTCTTTTAATCATTATCAAAAACACCCTTTTCTATTACTGTTACCAGAGAAAAACCTTTTTTCAACTCCCAATCTGGAAAATCTGATAACTTTTCCTAGCGATTTCATGTACTTGAGTTTAAACATTCTTGGTTTTGAATAACCTCTTCAGGGTTTTATCAAAACACTTCTGGTGTGGGACTATCGCTATCTTCTTAACTCAAAGGTGAGATGATTTTACTATCCTCTTCCCTTCTTGGGAGCATGATTTTGTACATCCATCTCCTGCCAAGAAATTCTGCACCGGTGCTTCAAAATGGAAAACTTTTTTTTAAACCAAGCTATAAAAAATCTTAAAAACTTCTAAATTTTCTCAAAGAGAAACTGTGATGCACAATTGCTTGCATGGTTCAGCAATAAACCCTCCTGATGTAAAGGAAAACCCTTTGTTCTGAAAGCTGTTTAAAAATAAATTGGCTGCAGAAATAGCAACAAGTTAATCATTTAACTCTTCAGTCAGACAGAAAAACCCATATGTCACTAATTCAAAATTCAAGAATCCAAACTTAAAATAAATGGTATTAAAATATATATATAAATCACACTGTCTATATCACAGCATAAAATTCATGCCAGAATTTGACAAATTTGGTCAAGTTAATAAGATTGTCACATGCAGATTAGATGAATGAGAACTAATGGATGAAGTGTACTTAGATTTTCAAAAGCATTTGATAAGGTCCCAGCTATTCACAATCTATGTCAATGTCTTGTAGCAGAGGGTTAGAAGAATGTGTTTAAGTTAGCTGATGATATAAAGTTAAATGGGAAAATAAGCAGTGAAGAAGTGAATTACAAGATAATGTGGCAGATGGACTGTGATGCAGGGATTTGTGAAGTTAGTGCCTTTGGAAGAGAAAGACAGAGTATTTTTCAATTGTCAGAGATTGGGAGATGGCAGTACTTAGTGGGATCTGAGCATCCTTTTCCCAAGTTGTAGTTTATTAACAAATAGTAGGCAGTTAGAAATGCACATGGTATCATCACATTTATTACTGAGGGATTGGAGTATATGGGTAATATTGCTACAGTTTAATGAGTCTGGAGGAGATCTGGAGTACTACAGACAGTAATAGTTTCCATATCAAGGGAGGATATGTTCCTTCTGAGCTAAGCACAACTAAGATTCATTTGCCTAATAATTGGGATGAAGGGATTTTCCATGAGAAGGATCGAATGGAAGGGGACTGAGATGAGACGTTCTCTGAATCCTTGGATTTCTCTACCTCCCAGGGAGTTGTGGATTTAAGAATATATTCGAGACAGAGATCAAGTGAAGGGAATTGGAGATTTGTTGGTAGTATGAGAAAGGCAATTGAAGAAGCAAATCAGCCGTATGTTTGTTGAATGGTAGAGCAGGCCAAATGGATGAAACCTAAAAGGTACTTCATATACAACTCTGACAGAGAATTAGATTAAATTTATCTTCCTGTCAATAGACAGGTCAAGCTTTTTGTTTTACTCTTCGGATGATTGTACATCAATTGAAAGTTAATTGTATTCAGGTCCTGGACATTAAATAGAGATTTGTATACAAGAGCAGGCTGAAACTGTAAATAAAAACTTTTAAGTCTATGACAGTTAGACTCCAGTGAATTATCCTTCATGACCTGGCTATCTTAGTTATAGAATATACAACATAGAACAATACAGCACAGGCCCTTCAGCTCTCGATGTTGTGCCAACCTTTTATCTGACTCTAAGATCTAATTAACTGACACACCCTTCATTATGCTGTCATCCATGCGCCTATCCAAAAATCGCTAAATGTCCCTAATGTATCTGACTCTACTACCACTGCTGGCAGTGCATTCCACACACCCACCACTCTCTGTAAAGAACCCACCTCTGACATCTCCCCTAAACCTTCTCCAATCACCTTAAAATTATGCTCCCTTGTGATAGCCATTTCCGCCCTGGGCAAAAGTCACTGGCTATCCACTTTATCTGTGCCTTTTATCATCTTGTACACCATAGCAAAAATAAGTGGGAAAATGGAGAACTGGGAAGCTTTTAAAGAACAACAGAGGATTACTAAGAAGGAAATACGCAGAGAAAAAATGAGGTACGAAGGTAAACTGGCCAATAATATAAAGGAGGATAGTAAAATTTTTTTTAGGTATGTGAAAGGCAAAAAAAATGGTTAAGACTAAAATTGGGCCCTTGAAGACAGAAACAGGGGAATATATTACGGGGAACAAAGAAATGGCAGAAGAATTGAATTGGTACTTCAGATCTGTGTTCACTGGAGAAAACACAAGCAATCTCCTTGAGTAACAGTGGCTGAAGGACCTGAACTTAAGGGAATTTATATTTGCCAGGAATTAGTGTTGGAGAGACTGTTAGGTCTGAAGGTTGATTAATCCCCGGGGCCTGATGGTCTACATCCCAGGGTACTGAAGGAGGTGGCTCGAGAAATCGTGGATGCGTTGGTGATTATTTTCCAGAGTTCGATAGATTCAGGATCAGTTCCTGCGGATTGGAGGATGGCTAATGTTGTACCACTTTTTGAGAAAGGTGGGAGAGAGAAAACAGGAAATTATAGACCAGTTAGTCTGACCTCAGTGGTGGGAAAGATGCTGGAGTCTATTATAAAGGATGAAATTACAACACATCTGGATAGTAGTAAAAGGATAGGTCAGAGTCAGCATGGATTTATGAAGGGAAATCATGCTTGACTAATCTTCTGAAACTTTTTGAGGATGTAACTCTGAAGATGGACGAGGGAGATCCAGTAGATGTAGTGTACCTGGACTTTCAGAAAGCTTTTGATAAAGTCCCACATAGGAGGTTAGTGAGCAAAATTAGGGCGCATGGTATTGGGGGCAAAGTACTAACTTGGATTGAAAGTTGGTTGGCTGATAGGAAACAAAGAGTAGTGATAAATGGCTCCATTTCAGAACGGCAGGCAGTGACCTGTTGGGTACCACAGGGATCAATACTGGGACCACAGCTTTTTACAATATACGTTAATGATATAGAAGATGGTATTAGCAATAACATTAGCAAATTTGCTGATGATACTAAGCTGGGTGGCAGGGTGAAATGTGATGAGGATGTTAGGAGATTACAGGGTGACCTGGACAAGTTAGGTGAGTGGTCAGATGCATGGCAGATGCAGTTTAATGTGGGTTAACCACTTTGGTGGCAAGAACAGGAAGGCAGATTACTACCTCAATGGAACTAATTTAGGTAAAGGGGCAGTACAGAGAGATCTGGGTGTTCTTGTACAACAGTCAATGAAGGCAAGCATGCAGGTACAGCAGGTAGTAAAGAAGGCTAATAGCATGCTGGCCTTCATAACAAGAAG
>NC_057733.1:10270710-10284367 GCF_004010195.1 Chiloscyllium plagiosum
TAGGTTCACGAGGTCAATTCCTGGAATGGCGGGACTATTTTATGTTGAAAGATTGGAGCAACTGGGCTTATATACCCTTGAGTTTAGAAGACTGAGAGGGGATCTGATTGAGACGTATAAGATTATTAAAGGATTGGACACTCTGGAGGCAGGAAACATGTTTCCGCTGATGGGTGAGTGCTGAACCAGAGGACACAGCTTAAAAATACAGGGTAGACCATTTAGGACAGAGATGAGGAGAAACTTCTTAACCCAGAGAGTGGTAGCTGTGTGGAATGCTCTGCCCCAGAGGGCAGTCGAGGCCCAGTTTGTGGATTCATTTAAGAAAGAGTTGGATAGAGCTCTCAAGGATTGTGAAATCAAGGGTTATGGAGATAAGCAGGAACAGGATACTGATTAAGAATGACCAGCCATGATCATATTGAATGATGGTGCAGGCTCGAAGGGCAGAATGGCCTACTCCTGCACCTATTGTCTATTGTCTCTATCAAGTCACCTCCCATCATTCTTCATTCCACTGAGAAAAGCCCGACCTCACTCAACCTTTCTACATAAGACATGCCCTCCAGCTCAGGTAACCTCCTGGTAAATCTCCTCCATACCCTCTCTAAAGCTTCTACATTCTTTCTACAGTGAGGCGACCAGAACTGAACACAATATTCCAAGTGTGGTCTAACCAGGGTACTGTGGATTTGCAGCATAACCTTATGGCTCTTAAACTCAATCCCCCTGCTAATGAAAGCCAACACACCATAAACCTTCTTAACAACCCTTACAACTTGGGTGGCAACTTTGAGGAATCTAAGGATATGGACCCCAAGATCCTCTGTTCTTCTACACTGCCAAAGATCCTGCCTTTAACCCTGTAATCTGTATTCAAATTTGACCTTCCAAAATGTATCACTTTTCCAGGTTGAACTCCATCTGCCACTTCTCAGCCCAGCTCTGCATCCTGTCAATGTCCTCTTGCAACCTACAACAGCCCTCCACACTATCCACAACTCCACCAATCTTTGTGTCATTAGCAAACTTATTAACCCATTCTTCCACATCTTCATCCAAGTCATTTATGAAAATTACATTGAGCAGAGGTCCCAGAACATATCCCTGTGGAACACCACTGGTCACCAAGCTCAAGGCTAAATACTTCCCATCTCCTACCACTCTCTGTCTTCTATAGGCCAGCCAATTTTCCCTGTATCCCATATCTCCTTATTTTCTGAATGAGCTTACCATGGGGATCCTTATCAAATGCCTTGCTAAAATCCATATACAGCATATCCACTGTTCTACCTTCATCAATGTGTTTTGTCACATCCTCACAGAATTCAATAAGGCTTGTGAGGCATGACCTGCTCCTCACAAAGCCATGCTGACTATCTCTAATCAGACTATGCTTTTCCAAATAATTATAAATCCTGTCTCTCAGAATCTTCTCCAATAATTTTGCCCACTACTGATGTAAGATTGACTGATCTGTAATTCCCATGGTTATCCCTACTCCCTTTCTTGAACAAGGGAATAACATTTGCCACCCTCCTTTCATCAGGTACTACTCTAGTAGACAGTGTGGATGCAAAGAACATTGCCAAAGGCACAGCAATCTCTTCCCTTGCTTTATGTAGTAACCTTGGGTATATCCCGTTGGGCACATGGACTTAGCTATTCTCACGTTTTTCAAAATTTCCAGTACATCCTCCTTCTTAACATCAACCTGTTTGAGAATATCATTCTCTATTACACTGTCCTTACAAAGGACAAAGTCCCTCTCACTAGTGAATACTGAAGTAAAGTATCCATTAAGGGCTTCCCCATCCTCCTCCAGGCACAAGTTCCCTCCATTATTCCTGATTGGCCCTACCCTCACTCTGGTCATCCTCTTAATCCTCTTACTCTTCACATAAGTATAGAACATCTTGGACTTTCCTTTAACCCTACTCACCAGGGCATTTTCTTGCCCCCTTCTAGCTCTCCTAAGTCCATTCATCAGTTCCTTCCTGGCTACCTTAAAACCCTCTAAATCCCTGTCAAATCCTTGCTTCCTCAACCTTACTTAAGACTCCTTCTTCCTCTTGACTAGATGTTCCACATCTCTTGTCATCTGAGGTTCCTTCACCCTACCATCTCTTCCTTGCCTCAGTGGGACAAACCTATCCAGCACTTGCAGCAAGTGCTCCCTAAACAATCTCCACGTTTCTGCCGAGCATTTCCCTGAGACTATCTGTTCCCAATTTATGCTCCAGTTCCTGCCTAGTAGCATTGTAATTCCCCCTTCCCAATTAAATACTTTCCCATACCATCTGTTACTAACCTTGACCGGCTCCTCCTCATAACAACAATAAGAAACATCCTCCTTAGTGCAAACCATTGGATTGTTTTTGTATCAATATTAATGTGAAGTATTCTATAGAATCCAGTCTGGATAATGTTGGAGGCTTCAGTAACCATTTTGTATTCAGGTTCAGCTCCTGCAATGAGCCTGAATCGAGATTATGGTGTGCTCTGGTGCCAACATGTTCTCGAAGAACTGAGTGTCTGTTAGTATGTTACCAGGGACTAAGCCTTGCTTGGTGACTATTGATAATTACAATACACATTGAGGAAGCTGTGCAGAGTGTGATCAAAGATTGATTAGCATATTTCCTTTTTATAGTATTGAGATAAAACTGAAAATTTCAGGAATATAATGTAAGATGTACTGAAGTGTCCATCATAGTTTCAATTCATATGAAGTTTCATATGTTATGTTGTTCATTAAAGTTTTGATCTGGGTGTGCAGGTGTTGGGCTGGGGTGGACAAGTTCAAAAGCCACATGACACCAGATTATAGTCCGACAGGTCTATTTGAAATCACACCTCAGCGTGACTTCAAATAAACCTGTTGGACTATAACCTTGTGTTGTGCGACTTTTGACATTAGCAATTTAACTAGGACAATGTCTTGAACACTTTTTTCTCTGGAAATGCATTAAAATGGTGCTGTAGGGATAGCTAATGTCACTGCCTTCTGTGTAGCTGGACCATTCAATATCTCAGTAGGCCTTTGATCTCTGCAAACTAAGCTATGGATCTTTTTTTTAGTTTGGTGTTGCTCTGCTATGAACATACAAAAGAAAGAATGGTAAAAGGTATAAACCAATTCTTTGTCATTGTTCTGTCAGGGAGCATCCTGCAAGGACAAACAAAAAGTGGAGTCTTTGAAATATATTTCCATTGACAATTCCGTTTTTTTTATTGTTTTATAAATGTTTTATCTTCCTTCTATGTCAGCTTGACTTCAAAAGGATGAAAAGCACATATCCCAGGCTGATGGTGTAAATTCACTCTTACTTTGTCATTTAGATATGGATGTTGGAGTCTTGTTGGGCTCTCCATCAAGGCTATGTAAAATTGTTCATCACAAATGTACGATCAAACTTATGAAAGAAAACCATGAAGACTTTGGAACTTTCATTCTCTAAACAGAAAGACACTTTGTACTTGACATAGTTCTGCCTCTGTTTAGCCTTAGTTAATAATAAATACGAATTAGTAATTCTAACCTGAAGCAACATCTCTCCTTTCTAGCTCATCCCATTCCCATCCCAGCCCTATCCATATCACTCTCTAACTTCATCAGTTCAAATGTAAATCAAAACACAGCTGGATATGGATTTGAAAGTGATGAGTACAGCTAGAAGATCCTTAATCCAAACACCCAAAAGCTGAAAAGCTCCAAATTCCGAAGGTTTTTTTTCTGAAGTTCTTTTCTCATTAACAGGGTTGTTTGGCGTGTAAACAGTTAACCCAAGTTGACACCCGCTTGATGCGACGTGGGGGGGAGGGACATGGCCAAACACCAACAGGCCTGGGGTTTCTCTGTGAATGTCCCCAAGTCGACACCCACTTGATGCATGTCACTCAGATGTGACCTGGGGGGGGGGTGATGGGCATGGCCAAGCACATTCTTAGTTAGAAGTCTGCTCCTCCGGCAAGATTTTAAAAAAAATTCACCATTAAACTGTCACTTATTCTGAAAACCGAAACATTCTGAATTCTGAAATTCAGCTGGTCCCGAGCATTTCGGATAAAGGATCTTCTACCTGTACTGAGGTAGTCGCTGGAGAGCAGGAGTAGCTCAGTAGCTCTTTCAAGAGCTGGTATAGACATGATGGGTTGAATGGCTTCCTTCTGTACTTTAAAAGTCGATGATTCAAGAGAATCAAAAAGTAGTTTCCATGCATATGCCTGAGCTAAATGAGTTTGCTGTTTTCCTGGAGGCCTGGTGTTTTGTTGTACAATATCAAGTTTACATTCACTGAATGTGCCTCAAATATCACCTCAAAAGGGGAAAGGTTAACCAAGGTTAGGCAAAGTTTAAGCCCTTAAAGCTTCCAGGTTCTTAAAATCGGGGAAGTTAAAAAGTTTTGTCTTTTCCCCGTGTCTGCGTGGGTTTCCTCCCACAAATCAAAGATGTGCAGGTCAGGTGAATTGGCCATGCTAAATTGCCCGTAGTGTTAGGTGCATTAGTCAGGGGTAAATATACGGTAGGGGAATGGGTCTGGGTGAGTTGCTCTTCGGAGGGTTGGTGTGGACTTGTTGGGTTGAAGGGCCTGTTTCCATACTGTAGGGAATCTAATCTAATGTCACGCCTATCCCCAAAGTCCATAATTTTAATGGCTCACTGGGACATTTCAGAGGGCAGTTAATCTGTGGGTCCTGAGTCATATGTTGACTGGACCAGGTGAGGATGACAGAATTCCTTCTTTAAATGGACATTAGTGAATCATTGGACCATGCAGAATTAAACAAATTAATTCCCCAAAATCCAATTTTTAAAAAAATTTAGATTAGATTCTCTACAATACGGAAACAGGCCCTTCAGCCCAGCCAATCCACACCGACACTCCAAAGAGTAACCCACCCAGACCCATTTCCCTCTGACTAATGCACCTAACATGATGGGCAATTTAGCATGGCCAATCCACCTAACCTGCACATCTTTGTGACTGTGGGAGGAAACCGGAGCACCCGGAGGAAACCCACGCAGACACAGTGAGAATGTGCAAACTCTACACAGTCGCCCGAGGCTGGAATCAAACCCGGGTCCCTGGTGCTGTGAGTCCCAGGTTCAATTCCAGCCATGGGCGACTGTCTGTGTAAAATCCACACAGACAGTCACCTGAGGAGGGAATCGGACCAGGGTTCCTGGCACTGTGAGGCAGCAGTGCTAACCACTGAGCCACCGCATCACATCTTGGCCTTCCCAGTGACACTACATCACATGAACTAATTTTTTGGAAAAAGGAATCTTAGTGAGCAATAGTGTGGAGCATGCATGTATGTAGATTGAGAAGGAACATAAGCAGAGGATTGGAAAAACAATATCTGATAAAGAAGAGAAAAGAAAGAGCTGTAGGAAAAAGAGGGTTATTTCCATAGGCTGAAATGTCGATGATCTGTCGTATATGTTACTCATCACTTGGAGGAAGAAGAACTGAGGGAAACAAGAGGATAGAATGCATTTTTGACTGAGGACTTCAATATCAACCAGTCAGAATGGCTTGGTATCACACAACTGACTGTGCTCTGAAGGACATAATACCAGACTATGTCTGTGGCAGTTTGTAAGGAACCAGCAAGAGGGAGAAAACCTACTTGCCTTTAAACTCACTGGTTTACCTGCCACTGATGCATCTTTCCAAGTCATTATTGATGGGATTGACCAACCATCCAGTCCCAGTGAAGAAAATGCCCTTGCACCATGTTGAGGACAGTGTCCTTTGTGTTGTGTAACGCTACTGCCATGCTAAAAATAGGATGGATCAGAGTAGATCAAGCAACTGGTCATCCCTGAGGTCATGTAGGTCATAAACAAAAGCAGAATTCTGGCGGCTCAGTAGTTAGCACTACTGCCTCCCAGCGCCAGGGACCCAGGTTCAATTCTCGTCTCCAGTAACTGTCTGCGTGGAGTTTGCATATTCTCCCCGTGTCTGCATGGGTTTCCTCCCACAATCCAAAGACATGCAGTTTTGGGCCATGCTAAATTGCCCGTTGTATTCAGATACGTGTGGGTTAGGTGCATTAGTCTGGGGCAATTAGGTTGTAATTAGGTTATTAGGTTAGGGAAATGGGTTTGGGTGGCTTACTCTTTGAAGGGTCGCTGTGGACCTGTTGGGCCAAATGGCCTGCTTCCACACTGTAGGGATTCTAGTCTATTGAGTGATGACCTGCAATTATCGAGGCATCATATCCCTCTCCCATTATCATCAAGCTGATGGTTTCCATGAGAGAGATAAGAAGGTTAACATCATCCAGGACAAGGAGCCCGCTTTACTGGCAACACATCCACAAACAATCAATTCTTCAACCACAAATGTAGCAGAACCTGGGAACCTGCAATTTCCCCTCCAACCACTCACCATCCTGACTTTGAAATATATGCCCATCCTTAATTGCATTTCCTCACTGTTGCTGTGTCGAAATCCTGGAATTCCCTCCCTAACAGCATTATGGGTCTACCTACACCATATGGGCTGGAGCAGCTTAAGGAAGCAGCTCATCACTATTTTCTGAAGGGTGACGGGAAATGGGTAATAAATGGTAGCTTAGCCAGTACCACCCACGCTCCATGAGTGCATAAAAAATGTTAGGAAATTATTGAAGAGAGTGGACAATGCAAAGTTTGAGTTCTGACAGTATTCTGTCAATAGTACTCAAGAGCTGTGCTCCAGAATTAACCATACCCCAAGCCATAGTGCTCCAATACAACTGTAACAATGGCATCAATCTATTAACATGAAAAATTTCCCAGGTATGTCCTGTCCATGAGAAAAGAAGGACAAATTCAATTTGGCCAATTAGCACCCCAGCAATTTAGTCTTGATCCTCAGCAAAGTGATGGAAGGTATTATCGACAATGCGATCCAATCGGCATTTAAAATGCAATAACTTGCCTACCGGTTTGGGTTCTGCTAGGTCAACTAGGTTCTAGGCCTTAGTCATGTGGTCAAAACAGGTGAAATCTAGAGGTAAGGTGAGATTCTGGAGTTGAGAGGATTGACTTATGAGGAGAGATTGAGTAGGCCCGAGCTATACTCATTGGAACTTAGAAGGATGAAGGGGCTTTGGATTGGTTTTACAGGTCGGTGCAATATCGAGGGCCGAAGGGCCTGTACTGCGCTGTAAGGTTCTATGTTCTAAGGGGGACTTTATCAAAACATATAAAATTATGTAGGGAATAGATAAATGGAAACAGGGAGGTTGCTTCCATTGGTGGGTGAAACTAGCACTAGGGGGGCATAGTCTGAAAATTAGGAGAGCAGATTTAGGACTGAGCTAAAGACGAACTTCTTCACCCAAAAAGTTGTGAATGTGTGGAATTCCTGGCCGCTGAAACAGTTGAGACTACCTCATTGAATGTTTTGAAGGCAAAGATAGATTTTTGAACAGCAAAGGATTTAAGGGTTATGATGAGCGGGTGGGTAAGTGGAGCTGAGTCCATGAAAAGATCAGCCATGTTTGTATTGAATGGCAGAGCATGCTTGAGGGGCCAGGTGCTTATTCCTGCTCCTAGTGCTTATGTTCTAACGTGATGTTTACAAAGCCATCTTGTGGCACACTGTTGGCAGTAGGATTCTTGTGGTGCAGTGGTTGTGCCCTTACCTCTGAGCCAGGAGACTCAGATTCAAGTCTCACCTGCTCCAAAAGTGTGCAATAACATCACTGAATAGGTTGGCTAGGGAAATACCTGGCACAACTTTGGTATGCTTCCCTCCGGTCCATCAAGGGCCAGGTATAAGTCCCACATACAGATGGCAAAGTGTCAAAACATGTGTAAACAGCCTGGTTAAAATCAATTTATTGTTTACAAAACTGAAATATAGAAGGACCCAGTGCAGTACATCACCACCTGGGGGTGAATTTAAGATTCTGCCCTGAAAAGTGCACCAGCAATGACTCATTGCCTACAAAGCCATTGTAGATTGAATTATGGCCGAACAAGTTTAGACCTATAGTTGGCATCCATTCATTTGTGTCTTCAGTCAGGCAGTTCATCAATAATGACGTAACTTTTCCAGCTGTCTCAATCTCCTTGGCATTCAATATTCTGACTGTCTGTTTCGCGAGCCATAAGTTGCGTAGCCAGACACTGGAAATTATTGAGAAATGACAATAAGCAGCTGTAAAGGAATAACTCAGGCCCAATTATAATTGTAGACGAGCTGAGAAAGCACTGTCCCCTTGGGACAATCAAAGGTAATTAGCTGTTTAACGTGATTGTGCACCTCTGGTTTTAATAGAGCCCCGGTGACTTGCTAAATACTGTTGGGGGGTGGTTTGCTCGCTGTAATATATTGAAGTAAGAGTCTCTCTTGGAAACAACAGAGCCCCGACCGCCGCTAATTGTCTGGAAACGCAGCACCCACCTGTTTGTAATCATTTCACTGACATGTCGTCACCTTGTGGCCTTTTTGGATTCAGCCCTGATTTCAAATTGGAAAGAACAGTTACCAAGGGGAATGGATTCAGACAGTAAAGTTCCAATTGTCTTGTTACTAATTAGCAATGGCAGCAGAATGTGAGACCATGAATCTATATGGCTATAGTCGTGTTACAACATCTGGTTTTAATCCCCTTGATAGCAGTGACACAACAATTTACTACAATGTCACCTGATTGAAAGAAGAAGACCATTTTCAGCTAAGAACTTAATTGTTTAATTTGATTCTGAATTCCACTGTTCTCAAGCTTGTTTCCTGGTATTTTGCTCAGAATTTACCCTTCAACCCATTGGAAGGAAAGCCAGATTGGTCTTTTTTACATTGTATTCTGTCATTTTAAATTGTACTACCATTGGGAGCCCAATCTTCAGTTGCCTGAGCACTGAGGTCTGGGACAGCTGCCCCACCACCCCTCCCCAAACCATTTACCTCACGCTCCTCCTTTTGAAAAATTCTGTAAACTACTCTCTTTCTCAAAATGTTGGTGACCCAACCTACTATCTCTTTATGCAGTTTGATGCCATGTTTTGTTCCATAATGCTCCTGCAAAGACCTTGGATGGTCTTATTATATTGAGGGTGTTGTATAAACTGCTGGTGTGACCGTGATGGACACAGATGGTCTGTCAAGTTTCTGACATTACCATAGTGACTACCCTTCAAGAATTTAATTTCTGCAAAACATTTTGGGCATTCTTGCTAAGTAAATACAGCTTATTTTTAATTACAAAGCATTCTGAATTTATTTCAGCTGAGGTCACTTCATAGAATCGTGCAATCCCTACAGTGTGGAAGCAGGCCATTTTGCCCATCAGGTTCACACCAACCCTCCAAAAAGCAACCTACCCAGACCCAGCCACCTACCCTATCCCTGTAACCTATGGCTAATCCACCTAACCTGCACATCCCTGGACACCGTGGACTATTTATCAGCACGTCTTTGGACTGTGGGAGGAAACCTGGGGACCTGGAGGAAGCCCACGCAGACACGGGGAGAATGTGCAAACTCTACACAGACTGTCACCTGAGGGTGGAATTGAACCCAGGTCCCTGGCACTGAGGCAGCAGTGCGAACCACTTAAGGGGAAATTAATGTGCTAATTGGAGTGAAGGGTATTTTCTACACCCAACACCAAATATTCCAAGTTTTGATGTCATTTAAAGAGCGAAGCTAACTCAGTGATGTGAATGGGAGAACTGACGGGCTGAATGGCTTCCTGATTCCAGGCTTTAACAACTTTGTGAACTGCCACATTCTGCTCTTTAGGTTGTCTGGCCCTTGTATCATCTCTGGATGAAGTCACTAACTTTGTGTGATAGTGTGTCTGATCCAATTTTTTTGTAGGAGGTATGCACCAGCTCAGAATTGCGCAAGACTGTGTGTTTTCTTTCAGCGAAAGTGGGAACTGCAGATGCTGGAGATTAGAGTCAAGATTAGAGTGCGCTGGAAAAGCACAGCAGGTCAGGCAGCATCCGAGGTGCAGGGAAATTGGTGTTTTGGGCAAAAGCCCTTCATCAGGAATGACTGGTTTATTTATCTATTTATTTTCTTTATTCTTTATTCGTTTCTTTATTCTTTCCTGGCTTGTGAGTGTCAGCACTAAAGTCAGAGCTTGTTCTATGTGTCTAATTTCCCTTGAACTGCTTGGTTTACTTGGTCATTTGAGAGCGCAGTTAAGAGTCGACCACACTGGTGTGGGTCAGGAGTCACCTGCTAGCCAGACTGGGTAAAGATGGCAGATGTCCTTCCCCAAAAGGTATTATGAACCAGATGAGTTTTTACAACAATTGATGATCATTTCATCGCCTCCATAATTGAGACTGTCTTTATATTTCTGGATTTTAATCACTGAATTTAAATTCCACTAGCTGGAATTTGAACTCAGAGCACGCGACTGGGCCTATGGACCACTAGATCATGTATAAACATTACAGATGGCTTCTCAATGCTTTGACACTGGTGCAAACTAATGACCATTTGTTCAGTATTTACAGAGAAGTTGTTAAACATCCTAGCTCTGTGCAATGTTATAGCAGCTGACAGTACTTACGCTGCCCTTGATCTATTAGTATAAGTGTTGTCAACCCCTTATTATACAAAACCAGAGACATTCCGATTCCACTCACACCTTCGTCAACTGGTCAACCTCATTGCTAGCTGACATCTTGTAGCTAATGGGAGAAGGCCTCGCCATCAGTCAAACTAAATAAGGAGCAACTCAAGTTCTATATTCATCCCTGGAAGAGACAATAGAGCTCTTGAAAATGATTTTCATCAATCCCTGTCAGGAGTACTTGGGCCTTCTGGCCAAGAGGTAGAGACAGTACCATTGCACCATATGACCCATAATAGAGTTTCTGAAAGGACTGAGTACCTAATAAGTACTTGGAGACTATTATTGGAATACATTTAGTAGAAGGAGTGGCAGCAATTTGCATGGATGTTTTGTACTAATGTAAGACTTTCCAGATGGTACACTAGTTCTTTTATTGTAGAATGGCAGGAGCTGAAAGGCTATTCTTAATTAGTCTTCATAATACGAAGAGGCCTCTGCAATTTTCCAATATTTTCCTCTATTTTCCTGTTTATACAGGAATAGAAACGAGGTAAAGCTTGGATGTTGAAACTGTTCCTATTTACTTACTCACATGTTTTTGTTTGGTGCCTTCGGAAATTTAGTTGCATGTTGGTAATGAGGAGAGGAAATATAGATTGTATTTCACCTTTTGATTCTTTCAGCCACAGGCAACGTTGTATCTCCATCATCAGCAAAGAGATGGGCTCGACTCTACAGTTATTTATCGCAAACTTTAGGATCTTATTTGCTTAATGTTCCTCCCCAGCTCTACTTGGTCTTGTTGAAGATTGCCAAAGAGTTTGAAATTTGCTTCCTAGTTTCCCCCTCAAAGCTCACAAAGATTTTGTTTCTTCCTTAAAAAGCATCCATTTTCTTTAAGTGAATGCACTGTATAAGTTGCTCCAATTATCTGATGTCTGCACTGATTTAAGTCAGCTCCTTGCATCAAGTCTGAGCTGCGTTGTAACTTGTGAGTAATTGTATTTGTTAATTTACAGACGAATATTTTCATCCTATTAGCATATTAGATTTCTGGCTGGATTTGTACAAATTTTTATCCAACTCAAACAGGATTTTGTTAAGATGAAGAAATAGCTGTCCTATAACAGTAGATGTCAAGTGAGTCCAAATTTGTGAGCTCTAATTAATGATCTTCGAACCAATTTCCAGGTGCACTCATTGGAATTATCATGATATTCTGTGGCACATATGTTGCTAGTTAAATTCACTTGGCTGGGTGAAACGAATCTTACTTGTATTCAGTTAAATTGGAAGATATGGATCTCCAGAACTGGGGCAGTTTGTTCTTGCAAATTTCTGATGGATTTGGCCAGGGTTCCAGACGGGATTTGCGAAGGAGGAAAACTGGCACAGAATTTCCACAACTGATTCCCTGCCAATCTAGTTCCTGAGTTACAGGAACCAATGTTCTCAAACTGATAGTTGGCGATGAGTGAGATACTGCACTATGGTCACACCGTGGATCGATGATACAAACTCAAAATTCAGACATTGGCTGATGACCAACTACCTGCAGACTGTATTGATGTAGCCTCAAGGGCATAGAAAAGCTTCCAAAGTGGTTTACTGAGAAGGGCACCATTAAAAAAAGGTTTTGACATTAAGCCACAGAAGGACTTTTCGGAACAAATGATACAACTTGGCCAACAAGTTGGATTTTAAGGAGCAAATCTCATTAAAAAGGAGGGAGGAGGAGAGACCTATGGAGAGAATTCCACAGCCTATTGCCTTGGAACTGGAAAGCACGGCTGCCAAATGGTAGGGCAATTAAAACCGGGATATGTGTGAGCACAGGATATGGGGTTTGACACATAGAGACCTTGAAGATTTGCGGGACTGCAGGCAGTTAGCACAAAGGGGACACAAGGCTGTGAAAGGATTTGGAAACATGTTCTTCAAATGTCGTTAAAAATGTGATGTTGAAAATGACTGATGTTTTAAGAATTGGCACAGCGCTTGACTGTAAGTCAACGCAGTTCAGTAACCAGAGGCGTCACAGCGGAATCGAATCGGGAGCAAGTCAGGATATGGGAAGCAGCAGTAGACAAGGTGGTTAGTTGACATTTAGTACACTTGCCATCATTGTTCAGACCTTTAAGTTTGGAGTTGGGGAAGTCATGTTGAAGTTGTACAACTCTTCGGTGAGGCCTCTTCTGGAGTGCTGTGTGCAGGTCTGGTTGCCATGTTATAGGAAGGTCATTATTAAACTGGAGAGAATTCAGAGAACATTTACCAGGATGTTGCTGGGAATGGAGGGTTTGAGTTATAAAGAAAGGCTGGATAGGCTGGGAGATTTTTCACTGAGGCAAAGGAGGTTGAGAGGTGACCTTTTAGAGGTTTATAAAATCATGAGAGGCATAGATAAGGTGATTGGCCGGTGTCTTTTTCCAAGTGCAGGGCAGTTCAAACCTAGGGAGCATATCTTTAAGGTGAGAGGAGAAAGTTTTAAAAAGACCATGAGAGGCAAATTTTTTACAAAGAGAGTGGTTTGTGTGTGGAATGAACTGCCAGAGGAAGATATGGAATCTGGTACAGTTATGACATTTAAAAGACATTTGGATAATTTCATTATTAGGAAAGTTGTGGAGGGTTATGGGCCAGTGCAGGCAAGTGGGATGAGATTAGTTTGGGAAAATGATAGGCCTAGTTGGACCAAAGGATCTGTTGCCATGCTATATGACTCTATAACTTTATTTGTTAACTAGTAAAATCTGGCTAACTTGTTTCTAATACTAAAATAGGTACAGTGTAAAAGATATTTAATTAGCCATATCCTCACCCGTGTTAAAGTAAATATTTATTGTTACCAAAGTAAGAGTGCGACCAGAAAGGAATCAATGCAAACTCTTCAATCTTAGGATGTAGGTTTGCTTGGTGAGCTGTAGGTTTGATATCCAGACGTTTCATTACCTGGCTAGGCAACATCATCAGTGGCGACCTCCAAGTGAAGTGAAGCTGTTGTCTCCTGCTTTCTATTTATATCTTTCTCCTGGATGGGGTTCCTGGGGTTTGTGGTGATGTCATTTCCTGTTCGTTTTCTGAGGGGTTGATAGATGGCATCTAGATCTATGTGTTT